>NC_056725.1:1969758870-1970058870 GCF_019279795.1 Protopterus annectens | reverse complement strand
GCCAATACCTGAGAGAAAACATTAACTACAAATGAATGAGGTACTCAAGAGCCAGATTATGATATTACTCAACACTAAATGGGAGAACGAAAGCATTCAAGATGATGGTCTTTCTGCATGCATTGTATACAGCTGGAAACATACCTTATCCTGTGTATCACCAAGGTGCAGTCAGATGCTAGTCAATAATAACTGAAACAGTCCTCAGGTAAGAGGATAGGAGGATCTCCCTTAACTTAATTTATTCACCATTATGGAAGTGAGGTGGGAGTTACCCTAAATAGAAATGTATGTGCCAGCCTTTATCATCTCACAATATATCTGGTTATTCAGTTTAGCATGCCCATATGGGAGCTGGCTCCTATTGAAATTTCAGCACTTGAAATGTCAGGTGCTGACAAATCAAAAAAAAAGACCAATACTACAGTAGAAGAATGAATCTTGAAGCCCCCCTGCACCCCCTAATGTGGGAGCAAGACTTCCACACCCACAGAACTTATGTATACTAACTTCAAAATTGCTGCATCCTCAGACAAAAGGGAATATTCCTTGAAATGGCTGTCTCGGTATATGTAAGTCCATTTTTCGGCCATTCAGTCTCTGTGTTTTGGGACTCAGTCATGTGGGTTCTGACTTTCTAAGTGGTTTACATGGGGGAGTGGGAGTGTCACTTCAGAAGATGTCCAGGCAAAGTTATGTAACTCAGGGGACTTGAATGCAGGAATAGGTGATGATGCTACTTAAAAGGGCAGATATAGAATGGGAGTTTGGCTGTCCTGGGGAAACCATGGGTAATTAAACTGAGCTTTGGGAGATATAGAAAGAAAGTAGGAAGCCCAGAGTGGTCTATCTGTAATCAACTATAAGGTAATTACCCATGTTTGGACAATGCTATAAAGGTATCCCAATGCAAGATATTAAATAACTTTTTTGTGGAATCAAATAATACAGCATGGAAGGCAGGATATAATCAGGTTCACATGTACACTACTATATAAAGGGTTTTAAGGGGAGATTGGGATACTCCATGGGAAAAAAATGGAAAACTGTGGCAAAGAAGGATAGTTTAAAACAATTCAATCTCTGTGAAAAAAGATGAGGCTGTACAGAAATAAAAGCAAATTTCATGGGACATGAAATTAAATTTCACAATTCTAAATGAGGAATAGGAAGCAACATAGATGAGGTTAGCGTATATCTGGAAATGAACTCACCTTTGAGGTACCTATATGTGATTCATACACCAGTTGTACTTGATGACAACTAAAGTCTTTAGAAAGGGTACAAAGAAGCATGATCCATAGTGGAGATGTAGGATATCATAAGCTAATGTCATCTATGCATTCTGAAAATGCCAGAGGATCAAGGAGAGGTCAAAGCAGATCATTGATAAGCAAAGTTATATATTTTGAATGAAAATAGAGAGAATCTGATAACTATTTGTCTTTGGACTGTAGAAAAAGAAGGATTTCTTGATCTTAGACTAACTTTTGGTTACACTGTACTACAGATGGTGACAAAACTCATCATGGCTAGGAAGTGGAATACGAGGGCACAATAAATTTGTTCTTCTCTGAAAGTGGAATACATAAAATTTGTCAACATAATCTTCTTTACACTGAAAGGTGATGATTATAAGAAGCCATTATATAATTGATAGAAGATGTATGTAGCTCTTTTGGTATTGGGAGAAAGTTCTAACACAAAATATTTATTTATGAGTAGACTATCAAATATTTTGTAGTTTATAAGATGCCTGTACCTGACTGAACATCAAAAATATGGAGGGGTCCTGCACTTCTGAGAGCATTATCCTTCATATGAGACATTAAACTGACATCCTACCTGCTTGTGTTATTGGTAGCTCAGATGGATGTAAAAGGACACACAGCAGCTATCAAGGAGTGTATGGGAGTTTCTGTGAAGCCTTGGCCACATTTCCCCTAAGTGTTACAACATTCCACCTTTGGTCTCACCTAAAAAGAGGCTATTTGCCTAGTGGGATAAACCCATTTAACAAAAGGATAAATACAAATAAATATATGAACATGCTTTACTGTTTGTAATCTGTGATCACTTATGGTTTGTTAAAGAAACATTTTCTTGTTTCATTAAAGAACCATTTTCTTGAATTCTTTTCTTTTATATTTGATGGCATAGATTATTAAAAATAAAAATGGATGAAGAATGGGAAACCAGTCAAGGTGGCTGGATACTCAAATGAGTCCCTTGAGTCATTAGAGGAAGATCCAGTAGGAGGTACAGAATCAAGAAATATACTATTTTGAGCAGTGAAATAAGTAAAGCAAGGCATGCTGGTCCTAGCACAGATGTGCTTTTGACTACAAATCCCACACTTTTGATATTCAACATTTGTGATGTCATGTTGGAGGGTTAGGGGTTGGCATAATGGTTAAGGTGATAATCTCACTAACACAAGGTACAAAGTTTGATTCTCACTTTTGAAATGGGAATTGCCTAGGCTTAAAACAGCCAACAAAAGCAGCTAGCCTAGTCGCTACATATGAGCCTATGTGCATTGTGTGATCTGAGAAAAAAATACAGATAAGATGCTTACGTTTAAAGGAAAAAATAGACTTAGTTTGTTTCCTTGTTATTAGGTCTAAGTACATAGATTTCAGTGAGGTAACAATTTCATATGTCTTGTGTTATGTAAGCTGACAAAATGTAATTTCACTGTATTATTTTCAGAGTATTCTGAGTAATATCCCTCTTCGTGTGGGTGATGGTTTCAGTGGTTCCCCCATACCTCTTTTTTAGCACCTCTTTACAATGCCTCTGTGCTGTGCTCACCACTCACAGCCTCCATTTTTCTTTGCATGCCATATGTGAAGAGATGCTCATTCTACCATCTGAATGCTGTACTGTTACTGCATAATATGTATGCCCTTTATTTCACAGTACAGTGCATTGCGCACATAGAGAACGATTATGTAATTCTGTTTAAGCATTGTGTATCTAGCAATATACCCTTCATCCTAGCCAGTCCTTGGAATAGTGTAAAGTATACACCAAAACATGCACTCTCTGCACTGCATTTGGCTACACAAAAATGATTAAATGCAGTCTTAGTTAGGAAGCATACAAGTATCTAAGAGTTCATTGTTTTCTGTTACTCATTTTCAAAAGCCACGAACATTTTCTGCTAACATTTAATGAAAAACTTGGAAGGGTTATTATTTTAAGACCATTAGCTTAAAGAAATTATTGACTGTTGAAAAGGGCTCATATCAGCTAACATCTTTGAACAAACAGGGCCCCAAGGTCATTATAGCTAATCCCCTGACACCAGTGACCTCACGTATAAATCACAATCTCTTTTTGATGTGAATCTTGCTTGAGCAGAATATGCATTTTTGTGTACTACAGTTTTTGAAATAAAACTTACACAGTTTTATATCTACAACCCTGCATAGTAGCTATGTCCATGTTTTAGTATGGTCATTTCTCAGTTATAATCATGAGTGTAAGAAAATTGCCTTTTACAGTTGCATTTTGTATGCAGTAAATGTGTAACTGTTATAGGTTTAAATGTATTGTTCTGAATGTTTTGCAGATTCATCTTACTTTGCTCTTTAATAACAGGCAGCAATAGTTTTTCTTTTAGTTGTAATCACTGTTTTGTTTATATTTCATGTACTGACTTATCAACTGATAGACAGATTTAATTACCTAATTATTTACAACACAAACAAAAACTCATTAAAGTAATGCAGAAAATGGTAAGGCTGAGAATATTTCTTATTGTTAAGACTCTCAATTAAATGGAAAAGAAGAATAGAAATGCTACCATAGAGTATATTTTGATTAATCAACATGATTTTTCTCATCTTTCAAGTTCATGACCAGATGACACTTTGCACTTCCCCAGCATGCACCTCTTTATTAAGGCAGGGTGTCTGCCTCAGGCCAGGCCTATATATCTGATCTATGGACAATGAAGCATGAAGCTGTCAATTGTAGGGATCGTCTGCTGTGTCAGAGAATAATAGGCATTTCATTTGCTTAATTCCCAAGAGGCCCCTCACATCTGTGTGCCCATGAAATATTTATTTGGACGTTTTTTTTTGTTTATACTCCATATCTCACACTGATGATACCATGGTTTAATGGATGCATTTAAGCTTAAAAGGCCACAGTTGCTCAGTATGCATTAATGTAATTTAGCATGAGAAAGGCTCTTGTTCAGTTACAATTCTTAATCATAGTTACTAAGATACTTTTGTAAAAATAATCCAAGGGCCAAAACACAAAATATGCATACCCTTGATATGTGTAACTGCATCTGTTATTATTTTACAAAGCAGATATAGCATGCATTTTCCTCTACTTATTTAGTGCACTAAAGCTCTGTTTGTTAAAGGAGACTGCTTAAATGCATCCAGCCAGGATAAGGAATGCTGAATTATAGGAACTTGCCTGGCACTATAGTACAGGGAGTTTTTATATTCTTGGTTTAACAGAACTTACATACTAACATATGAATGTGACATATACTAGAATGTCAACAGACTTTAAAAAAAAAACATTGAAAATACCATTGTTTTATCTTCAATATTGTCATTAACAAAAAAATGTAAACTGACTGAGACTATGGGTTGCTACCAAGCCTCATTATGTAGTCTTATGTTTAGTTCGGATAACCTCCCCTCCAAGACGGAATGACTCTGAAGAAGCCACTAAACCAGACGGCGGTCATGGTTTGTCTAAGATATGCACATGCCTAATGGGCTTATCCAGTTAAATATAAATAAATAATTTGCTCTTTTTAATAACAAATTTATAATTTAAATGAAGGAAAAAACAGCATATACCTAAAATGTGTATGTACAAGGAAACTGGATACAACTTAAATAGAGATAAAAGCTATCAGAATCTGATAAAGCAAAAGGACGTCAACATCCAGTTAATGTCACAAATCAAGATCTTGACAAATAGTTGATATGATTAAATCTCTTTTACAAAAATCAGTTGCATAATATCTTGACGGAGTCCTTTATCTTGTCAAACATTTTTCAGTCTACTCAATACTGATTTGCTATTGCTTTCTCTTTGCTCTGCTGCTGTGTATCATTTTCAGTGGTTGTGCTTGACCTATAATCATACTATATTCTTGTGGCCACATCTGATTTTCTTTGCTGGTAAAATGGAATTATTAGTCACAAAATAAAGAATCAGTACAGTCTCTCTCTCTCTCTCTCTCTCTCTCTCTCTCTCTTAAGTTCATTATAGGCTGGAATTACCAGTGATAAAACTGCATATAAAAAACAAAGCACAACAAAGTGCTGGGCTATGCTATTTTCAGCCAATGTTCAGAGAGAAAAAGACAATCCCAGTCCCAAAATACATGCTGTGTTATCTGTTCCGTCATTTGTTTGAACATCCAGTAGATGGAAGTTGTCTGACAGAACATATTAAATGGTCCCTCTGAGTACAGAAATGTATATCAATATTATTTAGTTATGCATTTTATAGTTTTGATGGAAGTATGCTCTATATATGGTCTCAAAATTCATTTGGCTGTTTGACTAATGAATACAAGTTTCACAGTTATGAACTTGTTAGGGAAAGCTTTAAGAGTTCACTTTAATGAAATTACCATGAAATGGTCCTAAAGTTTTACTTCAGAATTTTCATGAGACAGACATGATGATTGTTATTGTTTTACTCTATGCATTAAAGATTTTGTTTTTCAATGTTAGGACCAAGTGCAACTATTCTCAAATAAAGATAGCTTCACCACATGACTTTTCCATTCATTTCTGAGGACTGGTGTCTTGTTACACAGACAGCAGAAACAGCGCATTTCTTTTAAGATAACTAACGTATTTTGAGTGACTGAAAATGAGAGACTCCATTCATTAAGTTCATTAAGGAATATAAGGGTACATACTGAAGTGCATTCTAATGCAATGGGGGCAATATTTTTGATAACAATAGTCTTGGCCTTTATATTGCACATGAAATACAACTCCTCCCTTTTAGGACCAGACTATGCATTACAGGAAAGACAACTAGTGCATGGTTCTAATAGCAGACGGCTGCATCACCTGCAAATACTGTGGATATTTTGATAATCCCCTAAGAGATGAATGTCAATATAATAGACATTTTGTTTTATTTGTTTAATCAAAAGCTCTGTGTGTAAAAGAACCAGCAACAAAGATAAAAGTCATGTATATATGAAACCATTGGCAAGCCAACTCTTTGTTAGTAAACCAATGTTCCACTACGTAAAATATATTTGTCAGAAGGGTATTAATTATTCAGAAAAAAATAGCATTCATATCTACATAAGTACTGCTGTAAAGTTAGCATCCATATATACATAAATCAAATGAAGTCTCACCAAAATATACTGTCCTAGACAGTTTGTAAAGAAGTTTCCTAACATTATTTGACATTTGCTCTACAAAATAAAACCACACTTTTCAGAAAGATTGAATACCAATAGATGCACTTTGAGACTGTTTAGTCATGTGGTAATAGACAGTATACATGGGCAGTATACACATTTTACTCACAGCACTTGGTGAGGACAAACACCTATAGGGATTGACAAATCTGTGCTTTATCAAGTTTAATGTGAAAGAACTTCTGTGGCAGGACTAGTCATCTGGTGGTGTAAACCTTGTTTCTAGATGATTGTCACTGTTGAAGTGACACCCCCAACCCCATGTGTAAAAATGGGAAAAGGGTTGTGGATGGATGGATGGATGGATGGATGGATGGATGGATGGATGGATGGATGGATGGATGGGTAGATCAATAAAGACCTTGTTTCATGCTTTCAGACCACTGAGTCATTATTACCCTGTTGTCTGTAAATATGAGTAAATATAGAACAAGACATAGGAATTTGGATTTCTACAGCTTTGAATAAGACCACTGAGCTCATGAACTTCAGCTCAGATAGCAGAAATCATGTCCTCCTAAGGTGCCAGGAGGGAGAATGATGGTTCAACAGCTGTATTTGACTTTTAAGGTAATTTTACTGAAGGCAATACAGAAGGAAAGAAAATTCTTAGATTTCCATTACAACTGATAGCAGGTCATTGCATATTACATAGTGATATCTATGAAATGCCTGAATGATTTTATTGGTTGTAAGATACGTTTTCTAACACTGGATGGCAAATAGCTTGAATTCCAAACATTTCCACTGCAGTATTAACCTGAAAGTAAATTGTCATCATTTTTATGATCTTCTTCATAAAACTGACATTCAGCTTGCTCAGGTTAGTGATAGATTTCCTGTTAAGAATTTCCTTAATTTCTATTTCAAGACGACAGATGCTTGCTGTAATGATAATCTTTTTATATTATGGTATTCTTTTAGCAACTTTCTTCACTTTTTTGTAAGGAAGCTACTGTCTATCTTCTATCCTAAACAACAGAGAAACATGGTACGTCATTAGTACCACGTGACAAGAAGTGCTACTAAAATCTTTCCATGTTATGTGCATTTGTAGATGTACTTTATTTACTTATTGAAAGCAGAAGAGCTTTTAAAGAAGCATATGGAGTAATGATGCTGATCTCTATTCTTTTTTGCTTTTTAAAAAACCTTAATATAATGCCAGTACAGCTGTAGTGAAGAGTTACATGAGAATTGTTTATTAATATCATGATTTATTAGGTGGTTGGTGTGACAGAGCAAGATGCAGAGGAGAGGAAGAAATGGAAACAGATGATCTGCTGTGGCGACCCCTAACGGGAGCAGTCGAAAGAAGAAGAAGAAGATCATGATTTATTAGGTGTGTCCTCAGTTTTCATCAGCCTAAGTGATGTTCCATAATATACATCAATCCAAGTGATGTCATAAGTTTAATAAGTTTTGACAAAGCAGCATATCTTTCCTTATTTGTAATTGTGTCAGTATGATTTATTATGCAATTAAAGTTTCCCCAACACCCCACACCTTTTCCTTTTACAGATAATAGCAGCTTTTCAGACAGAAATATTTTTTTATGGAAATCTCGGAGAAGATCCCCATGTTGGCTATAGTTTTGCTATAGATTCTTGAGTCCTTTCTTTTAATTTACTATCCACTGTATGGAGATGACTATGCAGAGTTTAGCTTTGGTACAATATCAAGCTTACATGAAGAATATGACGATGAGGTGAAAAGCCTGAGATGTAGAACTCCCTTTTCTTATATTCTCTGTGAAGCACACTAAATTTCCATTCTTAAGGACTTTAGATCTTACAGCTCAACAGTTCAGTTTGTTATAGTTGAGAAAGAACATATTGAATTCTTGAAAAGTTGAGCTAGAATGTTGCAATTTATAAGCCAATCACTTAAATGTAGAGAATGTTTGTTTATTTGTTATTCAGGTAAGTAGACTGGTTGTTTCCGGAACCTGTTCAGCTGTAACCTGTTCAACAAGGGCAATGATATATGCAAAAAAATATGCATACTTAAAAGTAGCTCATCTGACAATTAGTGTTGGGGATATGTAATAAAATAGTATGCCCTAAAATATAAACAGAGACAAAGAGGAGCTTGAAAACTCCACAAAGACAATGTGTAGAGGACAGAATTGAAGAGTGGATGAGCTATTTTTGGTCTCCCATATCTCAACCCATAACCAACTCCGCCTTCCAAGTAACACTAAGGGTAGGATATATGAAAAATGCCATTTGCTCACATTTAGTACTTACTAATGAACTGAAATATACTATATAAGAAAAACCCTACCAAGAAACATAGATGCCAGAGCACAATTTCTACTGTTGATTCCCTTGTAAGCTGGAGCCCTGTAGTGTAAAAGTGTGCCTCGCATGCCACATCACTACAGCTGTGAATGAAAGGCATGCGACACTAGCCATTTACTTAATGTAACACTGAGCTGAATTGCTCTGCATGGCATGCATAACCTGGTGATAATGAAGTCTGGCAGCATCACAACATGGTACAGGAGGCATGAAACAAATGATTCTCCCAGCAGTATGCCTGCCTCTTTATTTGCACAAGCATCTCCCATGCCTTAACAGTACAACTTGTAATAGGTGACTATCGTCAGGCACACTGACGTCCCGCTCACCAGGCTGAACAAGGAGAGGGTCACGGTGAGCAGCCTGTCGGGCGCTAGGATCTGCCATATAACACAAGCACTCAGGTCACTCCAAGGCAAGTACAAATATGACTCAGTCATTGTCCTTGCTGGTGTGAATGACCTGAGACGTACCTCCCTGGACTACATGAAAAGAGACATAAAGGAGCTCTCTGAGCATGTAGCCCAGGCCGGTATGACCCTGACCTTGAGTAGCATCTTACCCTCACCAAGAATGATGCCACAATATGAAGACAAGATGATCAATTTCAACAACTGGCTTAAGTACTGGTGTCATTCAAAGGGGATCCAGTGCCTGTCAGCTTGGGATGATATGCTTGACAAGCCACGATGCTTCGCTAGGGACGGCTTGCACCTGTCACCCCTGGGCTTTTGGATATTGGCAAAGGCTCTTGCTACCCCCATACTGCCTTTTTTAGGCAAGGCTCAAAAGACAAACCCACCTCCATAGGTATCACAAGGGATAAGAAACTAAGAGTAATGCTACTCAATGCCAGAAGCCTAACCCTCAAGATTCACGCACTCAAAACTCTCCTTAGCATGGAGAACATCGATATCTGTGCAGTAACAGAAACCTGGTTCAGGCCTCCCGAGAGCACCCCAGCACTACCAGGTTATACCTCATACCATGCTTTTCGGCCCCAAAACCTGGACCGAACCACAAAAGGAGGGGGAGTATCGATATTCATCAAAGATACCCACACCTCCAGGTTGATGGCAAAGCACGAAGCATCAGAGACTATCCATGTGCAACTAACAGTGGGTAAAACTGCCTTCCAGTTTATAGCCTGCTACAGACCACCCTCCCAAACCCAGGAACCCCACTTGGCCTTCCTGAGAACACTGGAAAATATGAAGGTCTCTCCAAACACCATTATATTGGGCGACTTCAACTACCCAAACATAGACTGGGAGCATTACTCTAGCTCCAACACCCTAGCCCAAAGGTTCCTAGAATTTATAAACTCAAATGCTATGGAACAACTTGTTACCACTCCCACAAGAGGGGAAAACATACTGGACCTGATCATCACCAACATGGGGACTCTATGCTCCAGACCAGAAGTGTATCCCTCACTGGTAAGATCAGACCATAAACTAATCTCACTGGATATTCACATCCTGACCCGACCCCCTGCCCAGAAAACCACAGTGAAAAACTTCTCTAAAGCAAATTTCACACTCCTCAAAACCGAGGTGGAATCCTTCAAAGCCCCCGGGCCTGTGGAAAATACGGCCCAGACCACAGAATCCTTTATAAACGCATTCTATAAACACCTTCAGGAATGCATGGGTCATGTGATCCCAAATAAAACCAAGACCCAATCCTCCAAAGGCAGACGTCCTGTCTGGTGGACCTCAGCCATAAACAAACTATACAATAGAAGGAGGAAGCTACTAAATGATAGAGCAAAATCCCAAAAAGGGAAGGCATCACTGAGCAGTATTAGCAAAAAACTACGGGCACTCATAAAATTGTCTAAGGCCAGCTTCGAGAGAAAAATTTCACAGGACACTAAGGATAATCACAATGCTTTCTTTAGTTATGTTAGGAACCTGGGTGGTAATTCCCAGATATTCTCAGAATTAGTCCAAAATGACAAAAAATACACTGAACCCACAGACATTGCCAACATCCTAGCTGACAGGTTCAGCGCAAACTTCTCCCCCCCCTCCCCACCAAAAGGGCAAATATCTATCTCAGCAGAGTGCTGCACCCCTGACATCTCAGATGCTCAGGTAAGAGCCGTCCTCTCCAAAGCAAAAAACACAGCATCAGTGGGACCAGACAGTGTCCCAGGCTGCGTCCTACATGAACTCCAAGAAGAGCTAAACCCAAACATAAAACTACTGTTCAGTCTCAGCCTTACTACAGGATATGTGCCCAAAGAGTGGTGTACAGCAACAGTGGTCCCTCTCCATAAAGGTGGTGCCTCAACGGATCCTGGAAACTATCGCCACATAAGCCTGACTAGCTTTGTCTGCAAAGCTATGGAAAGGATCATCATGGACCTCATAAATAAAGATATTGGGGACCTACAGACACTGGATCCTACCCAGTTCGGCTTTGTTAAGGGCAGATCCTGCCTCTTAAACCTGGTTGATTTCTTTGAAACAGTCACCAAGGCCATTGACGAGGGGAAGGTGGTCCACACAGCCTACCTGGACCTCGCAAAAGCCTTCAATACAATACCCCACTCGGGCATTATAGATAATCTCACCAGCTTAAATATAAACCCCTATGTCACTAGATGGATTGCAAACTGGCTCAAGGACAGAACCCACATGGTTAGAATTGCTGGAGGCATGTCAGACTCCAAACCAGTTACAAGTGGTGTCCCACAAAGCTCAGTCCTGGGACCTCTCTTGTTCGGTATATATTTCTTGGAGGTACAGGCCAACACGGAAGGACTGTGGCTGACCAAGTTCGCAGATGACTGCAAACTGGGCGCCATACTCGACTCTCCAGCCGACACAATCATCCTCCAAAAAGGCCTCATAGAAACAGACAACTGGTGCCAGAGCCATGGCCTCAAGCTAAATGCCAAAAAGTGTATAGTCATCCCCTTTGGCAAAAACAAATTGCCCACAAATTACCACATAGGTGGTAATCCATTAAGTACAGAAGAAGTAATTAGGGACCAGGGGACCCAAGTTGATAGCAATCTCTCATTTGACAACCACGTGGCCAAAGTGGTTAGAAAAACATTTTATACAGCCCACCTAATCATGAAGGGATTCACATCTAGATCAGGGGAGGTCATCGTGCCTCTTTACTCATCCCTCATCAGGTCCATAATTGAGTACAATGCCCCTTTTGGGTTGTACCTTACCAGACACCTGCAGCAACTGGAAAGACCCCAAAAGTACCTCACCAAGAGGATCAAACGGCTCAAACAGATGCCATATGCTGCCCGGTTAAAGAAACTCCAGCTCTACTCAGTGGCATACCGCCTGTTCAGAGGCGATCTGTGCCTGACGTATAAAGCCATGTCCAACCCGGAATTAATGGACATGCTGCACCTCAGAAAATCCAAATCCCATCGAGCTATGCGCTCAAGAGACTTGAACCTCAGCACTGAAATAAATAGGACATGCTGGAGGGACAGATTCATAACCCAGAGGCTCCCTTCACTCTGGAATAAAATCCCAGTCCATGTTAGGCAGAGTCCCTCATTGACTCTATTCAAGAGGAATCTTGATGAGTGGATGGGAGATCATAGGTTTACCCCAGGTATCACTTCTGTGTCACTGTTAGACAGAGGCACAGTATACTAACCTCAAAAAAGGGCATAGCAAAATAAATTTAAAATGGGTGGCGAAAGCCAAACACATTCTGGCTAGGCTTATAAATGCCCTAGGGCAGATAGCCTAGTATGAACCAATGAACCTATGAGTAGCTATGGATCAGAACTAGAGGGCATATGGCTTAGTCCAGTGTTTTATGGCCCATTGCTTTAAGAAAGAGAAGGTTAGGTTTTTACAGTGGAAGTAGTCTTTTACCTTCTCCTGCATATACTGCTGTCATGCAATGCACTTTGCTCCAAGTTAAATAGTAGCACACTGTTAGGAGTTTGATTTTACCAGGATCAGTAATTGTACACTGTTAGGAATATGATTGTACCAGGGAAAGCAGTAGTGTACTTTTAGGAATGTGACTGTAGCAGGTTATATGCTAGTGTACTGTTAGGCATGTGATTGTAGAAGGTTAAGCAGTAGAGCACTGTCAGGAATGTGAGTGTAACAGGTTAAATGCTAGCACACTGTTAGGAATGTGACTGCACCTGGTTAAGCAGTAGATCACTGTCAGGAGTGTGACTGTACCAGGTTAAACAATAGAGAACTGTTAGGAGTGTGACTGTGCCATGCTAAGCAGTAGTGCACTGTTAGGAGTGTGACTGTACCAGGTTAAGCAGTAGCACATTATTAGGAGTGTGATTGTACCAGGTTAAATAGAAATGCACTGCTAGGAATGTGACTGTACCAGTTTTCTAGCATTTAATATGTTACAGTCACATTCCTAACAGCAGTAGCCTGTTGTTTGGAGCATGGTTGGCCTTTGGCCAGTTGGACCTATTTGGCTCAATAAGGCCTTGTTCCCTCAGAAGGCCATACAATGGGCTATGTCAGGGTCATTGTGCCTTATATAATACAGAGATTTGCATGAGAAACATTGCAGCAAAATGCAAGGAAGTCTTGCTCCTTACTACTTACAAGTCTCATTAATGGAGTGGGCACAATTTCCCATCATGTATTATTAGTAAGTGCAGCGTCATGCCTTTTCTATAGCTTCCAGTATTAGCTGCGCACACTCTCATAGCAGTCTGTTGCTGTTGCTGAGTGTCGAACAGGATTTTCTACCCAAAACTGGTTAGATTAACCATCTGGCTTTGTGTCCCACTCCATTTACTGTCCAAAAGATAACAAGATCAGACTTAACTTGAATACTTATAGAGAGGGACTTTGTTTTCTTTTACTTCTCTTACTGACATAGAGTTTATGACTGGTTGCTAATGAATACCATTACAAAAACTAAGCATAGAATATTTTGTCTCTGACAGCATTAAAACAAATGCTAGCAAGCATTAAACAAGGCAGAGACACGCTATCTTCAGTTACAAACAAGAACAAAATAATCTCAGAGAAGTAGAAGTGAAACATGAGGTGTGTTTGTGTGTGTGTGTATGTGTGTGTGTGTGTGTGTGTGTGTGTGTGTGTGTGTGTGTGTGTGTGTGTGTGTGTGTGAGTGTGTGTGCTGAGTGGTGGGAGAAAGAGGAGGACATGACAATGACTCAGCTGAAAGTGGAAAAACAGTAACAGAGACAATGGGGCTATATCATTTTGTCAAACACTTTGCCAAATCTTTATTCATTGAACTTTATCTATCAAACACCATTTAAGTGAATGGTTATATCATTGAAATGCTTTCCTAATGAAAGAAGCTACTTGGCCACCAAAGCGATCATAACAAAAATGCATTATTTTAAACTCTCCAAGGTGGGGGGCTTCACACCCACACCCCCTGCAATTATATATACCAATTACAAGATCATACTACATTGGGGAAAAGGGCAGGGCAAATTTGTAACAACTGCCAACTAACTCCCTTCCCTGGGAAAAAGTTTGGATGATGTAACCATTCATTGAATCAGTGTTTGATGGATAAAGTTTGATGAATAAAGGTTCGACAAAGTAAATGCTTGACAAAATGATATAGAGCCCAGAGACAGTATGGTTCATAAATGTACTACTGGGATATCACAGTTTCAGAGTTACATACAAAATGCATGGAAGATAAACAGAAACGTAAAGCTAGGAAATTGTTGTAAAGGATCTGGGAGGGGTTTATAGGGAAGTTTATTACAGAAAGTTGAACAAATTGCATGGGTTTTTCATGGCTTCCCTATATCCTTGTGGGGTCTTTAATGCATTTTTGGTTTCCTCCATCCTTCCAAAGCATGATGCTTAGTGACTTCTCAAAAACATCATCATGTGTAATTCTTCTGTTTGCCCTTGTTACAGTTTAACAAATAAATAAATAAAAATACATTTTCAGAAATAGCTGGAAGTAGGATTAGCAATGTCTTTTCTAAGGAGATGAGTAAGATTCTTATTATAATTGTTGTGCATTCTGAACAAGTTCAATGGCTTTATGAAATACGTTTTAATTTAAGACTCTGAGAAATGTGATTTTATTGGATCTATACCACTTAATCAAAATACATATTCACTGAATACATATTCATCAAGCTCTAAATATCAAAATTCATTTCAGTGAACCTCAGACTTTTTCCCAGACTTAACAAGCACTTGGCCATCACCACAACTTTGCCCTTTACCACACTGCAGTGCAGTCTCAGGGTTGGTATATATTGTGTGGAGGGGGTGTGGTGGGTGAAGCCCCCCACTTGGGTGGGTTTGATTTATTGCGGTGTGTGTTCTGGAGTGCTAGTAGGTGAGGAGATTCTAACCCTGGAAAAATGTCTTAGGTTCACTGAAATTAATTTTGATGTTTAGAGTTCGATGAATACCTATTTGATGAATACGTATTTTGATTAAGTGATATAGACCCAATTTTATGAGATCCATTGACTGTAACAAGAGATGAGAATTCACTGGTTAAGGAACTCTATCCATTCAGAGCAATTGCAGGAGATACTTGAAAGCCCATGAAGGTGGAGGGGAGGTAATTTGAGATGAGAATGTATAATGGAGGATAAAAACTGCTCATGCTGTTTTTGATCCCCTTCCCAATCTTCACACGACCATTAAGAAGAGCCCCACTGAATAATTTGGCATCTGAAGATTTTGGGCATGGGAGGAAAGAGCTAAGGACTGTGATGAGTCAGAATATTTACCAGGTTTCATATTTGAAAATGAGCCTGCTTCTTAGTAACATGATCTGCCCAGTGTTGTCTGCACTGCAATACCTCACAAGGATGCTGGAGTATGCAGAGCAAGTGCTGGTGGCCATGGAACCAGCTTAGGGAGCATGAGTGCACAATCTAAACACTACTGCTTGCCTGTAGGCAAACTTGTTATGCAGGCATGTGCAGACAGCTTATATGAAGAAAGGGTAAGTTCCTTACAAGAAGTAAGTTGCAGGGGATGTTAAATGGGACAATGTATATAGAACGGTCTTAGTGCAGATATAAGTATGAGGGGAAGGTAAACAGAGAAAATGTATTCAGTTAATGCAGGCAAATGTGATTATGTCACAAAGAAACATTTTAAACAGAAAGATATCCATGTTGATGTAATAATAATTAATCTTGTTCCAAATTATTTACCCATGTACATAACTAAAAATCTATAGGCTAACAACAGATTTGAGAGGGACACAATGCAGTACTGTAACAATGGGGAGTAAATGTGATATTAATGTATAAAACATGGTGTGTTAAGATAACATTTACCAGGGACAGCGGATGAATTTGGGTCTGTTCACAGATACTGCAGTTATTGATATGGACATGTATATACAGGGGATGTATGTGTGATAATTGACTTTAGTGCTGTATTCTCTGCTTCATCATGAATAAACAATAAAAAAGGAGCCTTACAGCTGCTGTGTCATGCATATCAGAAAGGGACATGTTTTACAATTTGTTGCCATTTGACAGCTATAGGCAAGGGGTATATTACCTTGACACACTGATTAGACAACCATGTGTTTATATTCATGTATATCATAAGCAGTAATATATTAGCACTCAAAATACACAAGTGACAAATGACAACACAGATCTGATGACATTTCAGTAGTTCAAGGTCTCCATTCATAAATGGGGTGCATCTATTACAAGATTATGCTGGGCATGCTCACAAGAAATTACAACAAACACTGCCATAACATCATGTAAGCAACAGATACAAACAATAAAGTGTTGTAACACAGGCTCAATCACATTTTATGATGATCTTGTATAATACCATATAGTAAGAAATGCTATGTCCTCGTGTTCTATAAAGCTGTACAGCGTGAAGAAAGCAATTAGGCCAATTTATACATGTTCAGAAAATGGCATGCAATACAGTGTATTCTTATATGGAAATTAAGTAATGCCTTTCAACAATCAATGACATATGCATCATTTGCATCTTGTCAGACTCAAACACATACCAGGACAAATATCAGGAAGATGAGTATCAACCTGTGACACCAAAGAAATAGTCATACTGTGTGTGTCATGACAAACACACTTGAATGGCTTACAGCAATTCTCTATAGTAATGGGTCTGGATCCCCTGCCTTGGCGGGTGATGTCTTAAAACTGTGTCCCTCTGACTGTGCCATCAGTACTTTCTTTGCCTAAGCCTCTCCTGTCTGACACAGTTATCTGACAGACAGACGTTAAATGATTCTAACCCCTGCCTGTCATACAGCATTTAATACAGGGCTGTGTATTGACTGTGTCTGCCACAAAATATAGCAATTGATCTGGTCACAAATACATGAAATTAATGTGTGGAGTAATAAAGGACATCTGAGGATAATCTGTACAGTGTGCTTTTGTCAGAATCATGACAAGGAGGTAACTATTTTAATATTCACAGAACTGTGAGTAGTTCATTATCGGTGTTTCTCAGTCAAGGAAGTGGTTCCTGTTGTTTTAGACAGCAGCATTGTCCCAGAATTGAACCCCACTCTGTCTGTGTAGATATGCTATACACATCATTACTCAATGCAAGTGGTGCAGGAGCACACACACCCTGATATTAGCAGAACAAATGTTTCGCTGACAGGAGAGTACAACATTATTTTATATTTCTTTCTCCAAACTAAAAAAATGAGAACAATAAATTCATGATGTGTTGTTTGTATAATGTCAGCACATTCATATGTTGCCTTTTGCTGCAGTTTAACAGCAAGCTATGTTAATCCACCAGCTATCAACCTAATTATGAATCACATATGCTCAGGGGAAGTCTTAAAGTTATGAGACTCCACATTAGTCATTGCATCATCTGAGTATGTTGCAAACCATTTGTGTAATATAAAACGGATTGGGCAGGTTTCTCCCACTGTAATTGCTTACATTATAACAATGTAAATTTAATTTATACATAACAGCATTAGGACACACAATGCTTACAGTCAGTCAGCACGGGTTTTGAACACCTGACTATGTGACAGCAGATGCTACATGATAGTGGAAATAATGAATGTGCCATGGTGCAAGTGTTGCTTCAATTGTAAGTTGTTTGAGTCTTTGAAGCAGTGACATCATGTTATTGCTGCAAGGGATATGTGTGTCTGTAATTTCTGTAAAAGACTGTCGCTATATATTTCTATCTCACACAACATTGCCTGTTTCTAGGTATACCCAAACAGATGTAATAATTAATGTAGTCATCATTGTGATGAAAGAATAGAAATCATGCATATTATATGGATAATCACATATTCACACACATGCCTTACTAAGGCAATAGTTTACAGAACATTGTCTGATGTCCTCATACCACAGGAAAAGCCTTAGTATTTCTAATGGGAAAGTTGTGTCATCTCATGGCACCACCATTATCCAATAAAACATACCTGTGTGACAAATGAGCATAAAGTAATGTAAGAGGATTTCCCAGCCATACATGTATATAGCAGATAGCTGGGTGACAACATTGTTACCTACGCAGATATTCATAGTCACACTGACACAAATGAGTCTAAAGAGTAATCACTGGATTTGAACAGACTACCTAAGACCACAAGGTACAGATCACTGCCAGAATCACACATGCCACATGAGATGTCATTTTACAATTGTGACAGAGTGACTTATAAGGGTAAAGAGTGCACTTCTGATATGATGACCTCATCAGTGTGATGCTGAGAAGATCCAGCCTTCCATCCATAATTCCTTTTTCCAATTTTTGCACATGGGATTGGGGGCTCACCTCAACAGTGACACTCATCTGCCATAGTTTGTCTTTCATACCACACAATCACATGCACACTCACACCTATGGCCAGGTTAGCTTATCCAGCCCACCTACTGCATGTCTTTGGCATGTGGAAGGAAACCAAAGCACTTGGAGGAAACCCATATGGATACATGGAGGACATGCAGACTCCACACAGAAAACACCCCAGCCAAGAATCAAATCAGGGAACCTCTTGCTGTGAGGTAATAACACTGTTAACATTGGGATAAGGGAATGGGTGCATCCTCTTCCATTTTAAAATCTTCCCCTGACTGGAAGTTAATACAGCATGTCTCCTCAGGAAGCTCTAAGTGCCTCACATTAACAAGTTCCTTGCTGTATGATTTAAACCTCCTACCTCTCTAGTTGCACAATCTAAAGAACACAGTATTAGCTGCAAGCACCACAAGAAAAATATTTTATAGTGAGAGACCGTGATTATGAATAGATGACCACATCAATGTCTTGCAGAGAAGTTGTTTGTGTTAAAAGAGGGTTCCATGGTTGGAAACCATGTTAAACTTTTTCCCATGATACAGCATGTCTGTGTAAGAAGCTCTGAGTACCCCATATTGAAGTCACACACACACACAATGTTCCCTATTGTGAGTTTTGAATTTCTGACCTTTCTAGTTGCATAACACATGCTGCATTAGCTGCAAACACCACAGAACAAGACTGACTCTTACAGGGAAAGAGTAAAGTTTTGACAGAATGACTATATCAGTGTATTGCCAAGAAGAAATTTGTTTTGAAAGTTGAATAAACTGGAGAAGCAGCTGTGTACAAAGTTAAATTTTCTCCTGAGTGGAAGCAGAAACACCACATCCATTTCTGAAGCATTATTTCCTTGACACTAGAACCACACACACACACACACACACGCACACACACACACACACACACACACACACACACACACACACACACACACACACACACACACACACACACACACACACACACACACACACACACAAACACACACACAAGCTCACCACTCTCAGATTTAAATCTCCTACCTAACTAGTTACAAAATCTAGAGTGTATGACTGCAAAGACCACGACAGAAGTCTGTCTTTTGCAAGAAAAAATGCACTTATGAAAGGATGGCCTCATCAATGTGTTGCAGAGAAGACGTACATTTTAAAAATGGGATACAAGGATGGGGAAATACTGTTGCAGGTTAAATTATTTCTATGAATGGAAGTTGATACAGCATGTCTGTTTAGGAAGCTACATGTACTTGATACTGCAGCACACACACACACACACACACACACACACACACACACACACACACACACACACACACACACACACACACACACACACACACATACACACACAAAGTTCACCACTGTAAAATTTAAACCTCCTACCTATGTAGTTGCAGAATCTATTGAACAGAGTGTTAGCCACAAACATCACAGGAGAAGTATGACTCTTAAGAGGAGAGAATGCACTTTTCACAGGATGAACTCATAATTGTGTTGCAGAGCGAACGTTCGTATTAAAAGTCAGATAATGTGCAGAGGAAGCTGCGTTCAAAGTTATTTTTTTCTGAGGAGAAGTAGACACACATTCGTTGTTGAAGCTTTATTTCCCACACACTAGACACACACACACACACACACACACACACACACACACACACACACACACACACACACACACACACACACACACACACACACACGTTCACCACTGTAAAATTTAAACCTCCTACCTATGTAGTTACAGAATCTAGAAAATAGTAATAGCCGCAAGTAACACAAGAAAAGACTGACTTTTAAGAGGAGAAAGTGCACTTTTGACAGGATGATCTCATCAATGTGTGGCAGAGAGGATGTTTATGTTAAAAGTGGGATAGCATACAGGGTGAGCTGTGTACAAAGTTAAAATCTTCTCCTGAATGGATGTAGCCACAACACATTTGTCATTGAGGCTTTATTTACCTGTCACTAGACCTACATGCACAAGTTTACCATTGTGACAATTGAACCTCCTACTTATCTAGTTATGGAATCGAGAGAACACAGTACAAATCACAAGCACCACTGGAGAAATCAGACTTTAATGTTCTTTGAGTCCAAACTGGCCACATCTACTTAAGACAATCACAAGGCTTTCTTCGCATATGTCTGCAATCTCAGGGGAAGCACCCAGATCTGCTCAGAACTAGTGGTCAAGGAAACCATGTAGACAAATGCCGTAGCTATAGCCAACATGCTGGCAGAGAGGTTCAGTGAAAACTTCACCACTCTGTCCCCATCAGTAAATTAATACATCCCCAGCACCTGCCCATCCCCTTATCTGTAGGGAGCAAATCATCACTGCCCTCTCAAAGGCAGAAAATACAGTCTTCATGGGACCAGATAACATCCCAGGCTGCATCCTACATGAACTCAGACAGAAACTTGCAGCACCATTAGGCACCCTGTTCAACCAAAGCGTGAGCACTGGCGTCATCCTAGCTGAGTGGAGGACAGCCACTGTTATCCCTTTGCACAAAGGTAGAGAGTCCACCAATCCAGGAAATCATAGATCCATCAGTCTATCTAGCCTGATCTGCAAGGCCATGGAGTGGATTATCATGGACCTCATCAACAAGTGCATTAGCAACCTCCAAACACTTGATCCTACATAGCCTGTTTTTTTCAAGGGGAGGTCATGCCTGTTAAATTTGGTCAACTTCTTTGAGACAGTCACAAAAGCCATGGATGAGGAGAAGACGGTGCACACTACCTACCCTGACCTGGCTAAAGGTTTTGAATACTATTCCCCACTAAGGTATAATAGATAAACTCTCTCAACTAGGAATCAATCCGTATGTTACCAGATGGGTAGCTAACTGGCTCACTGATAGAACCCACCTAGTCAAAATAGGGGAAGCCACCTCAACCAGTCGACCAGTTAACCAGTGTTGTACCCCAGGGATTGGTCTTGGGATCTTTGTTGATTATGATACACTTTTCTAAGGTGTAGGCCAAAACCAGTGGGCTATGGCTGACCAAGTTTGGGCATCATCCAAGAGGATCTCACCCAAACATATGAATGGTGTCAGAAACATGGCCTCAAACTGAATGCCAAAAAATGCATCATCATCCCCTTTGGGGAGAGTGATGTCCCACTAAATTATCACAATAATAACAAGGTCCGAAGCATGTAATCAGTCATGAGGGACTTTGGCACCCAGGTTGATAGCAACTGACTTTTGGCCACCATATTGCCTCCAAAAGCTTTCTACATGGCCCACCTCATTAGTAAGCGTATCTCATCCAGGGTCAAGGTGGTCATAACATCCCTGCATTCTTCCTTTATAAGACCCATTAATGAGTACAAAGCCCCTTTTGGCATGTACCTCACAAAGCACATGCAGCAGCTGGAGAGGCCATAGAGATTCCTAACCAGGAGAATTCAAGGCCTCAAATATCTGCCCTGCACAGATAGGCTAAAGGCCCTGTTCCTCTACGCAGTCTCCTACAGACTCCACAGGGGTGACGTCTGCCTGGCATACAAAGCAATCTCAGAACCCGCCTTGATGGGGTTGCTGCATATCCGCAAGTCAAGCTCTACCTGATTAACCCGCATGCATGACCTGAGCTTGGTCTGTGAAATCAACAGGACTTGCTGGTGGGACAGATTTGTGTCCCAGAGACCCCCCCTTCTGTGGAATAAACTCCTGCTCCATGTCAAGCAGAGTACTTCATTAACTCTTTTTAAGTGCAACCTGGATAACTGGATGGGGAACAGAAAATACAGCCCTGGGATTCCACCTGTGTCCCTGCTGGACAGGGGCATTGGGTGCTGACTTGTCAGAACAAGGGCTAAGTTCTTGGCTAGGCTTGTAAGGGCCTCAGGGCCAATAAAAATGCACATTTGTAATTAGCAAAATTTCACTGTTTGGAACATCAGCTACTGTGCATCACTGGTTTTGGGAGAAATGCTTCTAATGGAACAGGACAATGTAACAACACTGGGATTGCCTCATGTAATGTCATAATTCTTTGCTAAGTTTTATGCACTGCCATTTATGCACATTGCATTTCTCTGAGGGAAATGTACCTGTTTCACAGTATGGGGTGTCAGTGACAATCACAACTGTAAAACAGTATATTGTCAAGCAAGCAAGGATTCATGACAGTGCATCTTGGGATGACTTCAGGTAAATAGTAACTGTTTATTGTATCGCTGTCAGTTGTCTTGTCTCATGCTTGCATAATATGCATTGACAATGCAAACAGACACTTCCTCAACAAGACAATGCTCTTCTGAATAACAATCATGGATTAGGTGTGAAAAGGTTACTAATCATTGTAAAACATTTGCAAGTGTAACCATTGTAGTGCAAACATATACTAAGAGACTGACTGACTTGAGTCAGCATTACTCTGAAATCGAGATACTTTGGTTTCAAAATTCAATAAAGACATACAGAAGTTGCACAACCTATTCAAACAATTATCTGTTGCAAATATTTTTTAATTCTCTCCCTGAAGTGTACCACTAGTAAGTTCATTTGCACAGCTGATGGCAAAGTATTAGCACATGCATAATTATATCTTGAGGTGCTGAACTTGGTATGGGAATTAGCAGTACTCTATGGTGCTTTATGGTGAACTTCGCCCAAATACAACCATATCTGAATCTGATGGAATACAGAATAAATATGTTTTATGGTCACATTTCAGGTGTCATGATTTACACATTTATCATTACAGTTGCATTTATTCACAACCTTATATGGATGGTATAGGTGTATTCTGAAACACATGATGGACAGCATGTTATTGCTGATGAAAACATGGGTTATGGAAAATGGTTTGAATGAAGGAGGTTTATTTACTGACAGTGTGAGAAGAGGTGGAAAGTTGATACTAGGACTACACATACAGACATATTAAGACATTAGTTTATGGTTTATTTCTGCACATATTTGTGTTGTGTTACTGTTCGCTTTAAAATGATAATTACGCAGGCAAGATCTGTATGTGACAGTGTTCCCTAAAGGGACCAAGCACCTTAATACAGCAGCAGAATAATGTTTTGTTAAGAAAATATGTAGCCAACTGTTACACCCATAGGAGTTATACCAAACATTTAAAAATGCTTTGGCATACATCTGGATTCAAACCTTGCTGGTATTCCAAGAAAATACTAAGAACCTGAGTATTATTTAACCACTCCACACAATATCTCATATTTCATAAACTTCAAATATGACAACAGATTAAAGCAAAGGAGACTGTATGTATTACTCTTCATCACCCTTACAATAACTGTAAAATCAAATAACATGTACATTACCATCAATGACCTAATAAATATGAAACAGTAAAAAGTGATGATACAGAAGTGAGAATACATGTGGACATGGAGACACTGATAGAGATAAACAAAGAATGCTAGGATACTTCTGTGTCATTTTTTTAAACATCCTTGGGGTGTACTAATGTTATGTTTTTTTCTGATAAGTAATCTGTCATGCTATGCACAATTAAGTGTTTCCAATAGGGAGAAAAGGGTCAGAAACTATAACCATGATTGAGACATAAGCAGGATAATGGTGGATTATTAAGATATGTAGAAGATACTTACTTTCATAATAGTAATATTATTAAAACATTAAGTATGACTTTCACATATTCTGGATTCAAACTCTTGAAGCTATTCTAAAACCATTTTGCAGATATATGAATTAAGCCAACACTCCACACAGGAAATGTTACTTTACAACCTTAATTTTATTAATTTGATGGAGCAGCCACAAAATAATGAGGCAAGGGAGAATGCAGCCATCAGACATCATCACAATAATGGTAAATGTAACATTACAAAAGGTGTACATTACAGCCAAAACATAAATGATTCAATGCAGGGTGCTTTGTAACAATATTTGCCATTTGAAAGCCCTATATGGCTTATATTCACCTCTTCAGCCTGTTCAAGAGATTATCCTGACTTTACATGGCACAGTGAGGCTAAGCACTGTAGAGTGAGAGGCAACAAAGTAATGTGGTCAAAGGCAAAACCTCACAAGATTTTGTGATAAGCTATGTAGTTCCATTTAGCGTAAGTCACAGGTGATGCTCAGCACCAGACATTGTGCAAATTAACAAGAAAGACTGATGACATGGGGGTGGGGCAAATAGATTCTGACAGAAGCATTATAATGGTGGATCAACACAATGTGTAGTCAACAGTGACCCATAAAATAGTGCACTAAAACTGTCAATAACACTTTGCTAATGCCTGGATTAGAACCCTTGGAAGTACACAAAAATCAGTCTATAGATGTGAGCATTATCTCAGCACACAACAGAGGAAATCTTACTTCTCAAACTTTAAATCACACAATTGAAGGGACAGTGACATCTTATTGAAACAGAAGGTGCGATGAGAGACAGACAGAGAAAGAGAGAGAGAACAGAGAGAGAAATAGAATTGGTATTGTTTATGTGATGTGTAAGAGCATCTTTATGGAGTGGTCCTCTTAGGTTTTTCCTCATTATTACTCTGTCGTGTTCTGTATAATAAAGTGCTTGCTATAGGAAGAAACAAGGGGTATGGGAGTAGAAACAAGATTAAGACATGAGTAAGATGGGGGCGTTAATAAGTCTCTGTGTTTGGGATGGAATGTGCTTGTAAAGGCCTTATTACTACACTATTCAAATGGTATGTTAACGAAATGCTGTACTGGAGATAAATACAAGTAAGTGAAATACAAAATGTCAGGAGATGATAATTTGATATGTAGCTGTAGTTTCTAACCATTACACTATGCAAAAACATGATTCTAAAGGCAGGGCAATTATCTCAGCACACCTGACAGGAACTTGTAGTTCATGATATCCAGCAGCCTAACAACTGTTACAGTAATGGTATCAAAGTAGAGCCTTTACTTGACCTTTACAATATATTCCCATAGCACATTGGAGTTAGGCAGATGTGCACAATGTGAACATTGTTAGTGCAGCTAATATTAATATCCTCAGCATTCAACATTGGATGTGAAACACCATTCAGTGTCACTCAGCACTGGTGCCAGATATCAACTTCTGCACAAAAACAGATGACAAACAGTGAAGGCTTTTTGATGGGTCATTTTTGTATACATGTGTGTTGTTTGTAATTATATTTTTAGACCTGATTAAATGTATAATAAGAGGTTGATAGGACTGTGATGAAAATATGAGAGACTAGCAGAGGGTAGGACACAGGGGAAAGAATACAGGAATTTGCACTGGAGTGGTGGGAGGGCACCATAGCTATTCACTTCTCCAGAAAATAAATTGTGTTGTACCCACAATTTCATGACCTTGGAGGGTTACCATGTCAGGGATGAGTGACAGCTACAGAATCATATTTTATAGTCAATTGGAGCAGCTCAGACTTGTCAAGATGACACATAGGTAAGTGGATAGATATGCATGAGGTGTAATTGTTTTTGTGAGGCAGATTCTCATTCTCTTTGTTTGTTTGTTTGTTTGTTTGTTTGTTTGTTTGTTTGTTTGTTTAGAGAGACGAACAAGAGGGTCAGGTAAATAGAGTAGGTTTGGTAGCAGGTGCAGACATACAGGTCATACAAGACAAACAGGGATGGTGTTGGACACAAAGGCTTGGGTGACATCATGATTAGTGATAGGTAGTGGGCATTGGAGGCACATCCCCATACGGCATGAGATTTGTGAGAATCTAATACTCACCCTTAGAACTGTCATTGCTTTCTCTTGTTTCATTTGCCTTGGTCAGTGTTGGATGTGGTTTTGTTTTGGCAATACGTCACTGGACCTTTTCAACCCTGATGATTCTCACATTTTGCAACATTACAGCTGTTTTCTTTTCATTATTTTCTGAGCAGCATTCCTTTATTTATGATTTTCTAACAACAATGCTGTCTCCTTTGCATTGCTATTGGCATGTGTTTCATAGAGGAAAGTACATCCTTAGAACTGCAGGAGAGTTGCTACTCAGGGGCACAAAGTGTGGCCATAAGGAATTCATAAAAATGTTAGGAATGTTGTTCTCCTAACTCAGTCAGTGTAATCCCAGTATTTATTAAGTCTCTTCTCCATGACACACCCTCAGTAAGTGTATATCCAAGAGGACAGAGTGTGAAACATTGAGTATTCCTGTAGTCGAGTAATTATTCACATTTGCAATCCCTTTGCAAGTATCACATCTCAGTGCTTATCTTTGCAGAGGTAGGACATGTGCATGCAATCATGTAGGTCCTTACAGCATCCCTGGGATTTGTTAACAATTGTGCAGGCTTTGCACTAAAGGCTACATGATTTAAGCATGTTATCACTATGAGCAGCAGTTCTAATTGAATATGCATGTGGCTCATTGAAGCTATACAATTGCTAGCATATATTTGTGGCCAGCAATCATGTTTGCCTGCATGGAAAGGTGCTTGCAAGCATGAGAACACAGTATAAATAAAATGATTTGTCTGCAAGCAAACCTAATATACTTACATGCACTGTAGAGTAAGTACAGTAAAATAATTCTGAGGGAGGGGAAGTGAAATGGGGGAACTGTATAGCAATAACATTGGTTGGCCCACAGAATTTATTATGAAGGGATGGGGAAATGGGAAAAATGTGCTCAGATACTGCAGGCAAATGTGGTATAGTGTCAAAGAAACATTTTAACATAAATATTTCCTTAGTGATATAATTATAATTAATCTCAATGACAGTTCTTGATTCATCACATTCCACTTTAATAAAGAAACCAAACACCAAAAAGAATTTTGACAACCTTTATTGCTTGAACATAGTAATAAATGCAACAAACTTTATTAATCTGAAGAAGCGTGGTTGTATCCACGCGAAAGCACTTATCATCCCACTTGTTTAATAAAAGGTCTATTTTATTTTATTTTATCGTTACAAGTTTCACTGGATTTATTACTTGGTTTAAGAAATTGTCATTTGCTGTTTCGTGGAGAGATCAGTTTCTGCTTCTATACATTTAAACTTTATTAAGCATAACTCTCTTTCACTAAACAGTGATAAAACATTAAATGACCATCCATAAGGCAGCATACCAACACTCACCCTTGGGAATAAGCAGCGTCCTCCATCAAGCTTGTCCCTCTTCTCAGCCCACCAGCCTAAACAGGCTGTTCCCCCTCACTCCCTCCAATAACAAACCATCCCCTACAAAAATAATCCAAGATTTAAATTAAATAAGTGAAGACCAAAATCACAAAAATGAACCCCATCTGCCTTAAACCACATAGGGGCCCTATCATCAAACTCATTATGGCATATTGTACTCACCCTCATCTCCCCAAGTTCTATGAAAACCTGAAGTTCACAAACTTCAGTGCCCTCTTAACTGCAGAAAACTTCCTAGCATTCTGCCACATTAAACAAGGAAAAATCTCCGATCATACCAAACATAATGTTGGATATAGCTTCCTTAATGCTAAAAAATCCTTAAATATCTGACACACTAACTGATGCTTCAGTGTCACACTCAAATAATTACCTGCTAGGTGTACCAACAAAATTTGAGGCAACCCCAGGTGAGTCTGCATCATCATAAATACCTGAAGCAGCTGGTTCCACTTAAGCCCACTAATGCCATGCCAGATGATTTTCCAACCGGACCGATATAACCTCAGGTCAGTACCGTTACTCCTAACCTCAGCCCTCCTTGCTGCCCAATGCAGTATGAGTGGCCTAAGATGAAAATCCTTTTCCCAAAAGAACAACAAAAAAAAAAAATAGAATAACAAACACCCCCCTCATCTAATATAAGCCAAAAATGCATTGGAAGAACACCGCCCCACCCTTTTAATGACTTTGATAAAGCTTCCCCCTCCTTCGCCAGATCTGATTCCCTCCCCATCCGAAAAGAATGAGACAAAATTTCTCTCCATCAGGTCCCATACTACAAAAGGTTCTCATGACTAAAATCAACTCTTCCCCAGTTAATGGCTACCACCTACCGTCCGGAAAATTAAATCCTGTGGTATATCTTTTTGATCAGCAAGCAATCTCCTACTCAATGTCACCGGACATGTCTGCTCCTGACTGCCTTCCCCCAAAACTGTTGTTGTCCCTTTACCCACTTGATCAGTCTTAGATCTTCTTCTTCTTTTGGCTTTTCCCAGTTATGGGTTGCCACAGCGGATCACCTGTCTGCTCATGACTGGCAGTGGAGTTTTACAGTGTCAAGTTGCCAGCCCGGCACCCAACCTTCCATAGAAGGCACACACACACACACACACACACACACACACACACACACACACACACACACACACACACACACACACACACACACACACACACACACACACACACACAAACATGCACTCACACCTAGGGCTAATTTAGTGTGCAATCCACCTGCAGCATGTCTTTGGGATGTGGGAGGAACCCAGAGCACCCGGAGGAAACCCACGTGACCACAGGGAGGACATGCAGGCTCCACACAGAAGGCACCCCACCCAAGGATCAAACCGGAGAACCTCTTGCTGTGAGGTGACAATGCTAACCACTGCATCACCATGGCCACCCTTGATCAGTCTTAGATAATCTTAACCTATTATGAACTGCCCCCAGCACTATCGTAACATCATCCCACACCAATGGCCCCAACAGCTCTGACACCCAAAATGCTCCAAAGTACATCCATACACTCAGCATTCCCCACACGACATGGTCTTCTGAATTCCCAAATATCATACCCAAACTCTGCAACAACACCTTCAAAATTTCCCTTGTCATCAGCCACCATCTATCCCTGTTCAAGTCTTCCTCCTGTCCAGGATTTAGTAAAATCCTCCAGTCTTGCCATCTGAGCAAACACACCAATTGCTACCAAATCCAGTATCTCACCAATCTCACTGCATTTCCCTGTGCCCTAGCCACCACTAAATATCGCAACAACAACTCATCCAACCACACACATTCTTCCTCTGGTAGCTGCCTAACAAAATTGTCAAAATCATGCAAAGCCCTACTATAAGCCTTCCTGGTGTACACCGCCCAAGACTGCTGAAACAACCTGCAGATCACTGCTGCCCAATCTTCAGCACCTGGTCTGGCTTCACCATGGGGTAACCTGCTGCCATCGGAGCCACCTGCCAAAAACCTGGAAAACTGAAAAGGAGAGAAGCTGCCAGCAATCTCATTCTTCACCCCTGGGACATGTACCCCTGTAAAAGAAAAATGAATCAACAAACTCTGAAGAACTAATTTATGCAATACCATCAACAAATATTCAGATGTAGCTGTCTCAGCTTGTAAAACTCTCACAACTGCAATATTGTCAGAATTAAAAACAACCCTCCTACCCCTTAAATGTTCCTGCCACACCACTGATGCCACCCAGATTGGCATCAGTTCCAGAAAAGCAACATTGCGTTATCATTCCTCTGACCACTCAGGAGTTTATGGCACTGCAAACCACTGCCCCACAAAAAATGCCCTCATACCCAGACCTCTGGCCATATCTGTAAACAGCTGTAAATCCCCTTGACCTACTCAATCTGCCTGCCAAAAAGTGATGCCATTAAACTGCTGTAAAAAACTGTAGCCACAAGGTTAATTCCTCACGTCTTAATTTGTGAGCTCTCACTCAGTGAGGCTTACTCATACCCCCTTTCAAAAGGAATGACACAGACCTACAAAACATACATCCCAGATGAACTGCTCTACAGGCAAAGTTCAACAACCCCAAAAGTTCCATAGCATCCCTCACCTGCACCTTATCCCTAGCCTTCATCCAGACTATCTTCTCTTGTAGTCTAGCTACTTTCTCTCCAGGCAGGTGAAATAATCCTAGTCCTGCATCCACACTCAACCCCAAAAAGTCTAACACCTTTGTGGGCCCTCCATCTTGTGAGCGGCCAATGTAACTCCCAACTCCTCGCACATCCCCAAAACTTCCTGCAGTGCCAGCGCTGCTCCCTCTTTCCCTTCACCCACAAGCAAAAAATGACCCATGTAATGCACTGCTCTCTGTTTCTTCACCCGCTGTTGCCATATCAAGTCTTAGGCTATACTAAACCTTTCAAAAGTGGAACAAGCAACTGCACATCCCATCAGCATAGCTATATCATAATAAAACTTACCCATCACTACTATGCCCAACAATGGCCAATCCTCCTCATGTACCAGCAAAAGGCGAAAAGCAGACTCAGTGTCCACTTTCACCAGCCATGGATCATCAAAATTCATGATGATGCAGACCGCATCATCCAATGACACATAACACACCTTAACCTCCTCCCCTGGAATAAAATCATTGACTGACTTCTGTTCTGGGTAAGACAAATGGTGAATCAAGCAGAACTCACCTGGTTTCTTTTTGGGAACCAAACCCAAGGGCAACACCTTCAACTGGATAAATGGAGGACTATCAAATGGGCCCAGTAGCCTGCCTGCCTAATGCTCCTTCTCAATCAAGACCCCCAAGATATTTTCCCCCCTTACCAACCCCACCAAGCTTGACTTAATCAGAAACCCCTTTTACAAACCCTCAATCAATTCCACATGTCACTGCTGGCTGTGGACACTGCAACAACATGTCCTGCAGGACATGCAACTTAATAGGCGAATGATTCCCCATGGCGTCCCCTTGTCCCCTGAAAGGAACCCCTCTCTGGCCACAAAAATTTCCTCTATCCTGTACCCCCTTCAACCCCAGAGAAGGTCTGCCTAATCCCCTCTGACCAGTAAGGATATTTTCTGACCCCCAAACTGCGCCTCACTCCTACTACACTGCAATGCTGTGGGCACACCTGTACTTTTTGAACAAGTATGGGAGAATTTGCATGCTGTCCAGGCACATCTCCCCATGTTGAAACCTCAACATACTCCAACCCCCCCCTGTGACCTTACTACCTCTGTTGCCTACAACAAAGATGTCCATCATGGTGGACAGCCATATATCAGGGTGCCTTACCTCCCAATGCATAGACCTATTGAATGCCTTCCTCTTTTAAAATTTCTGATAATACCATAACCAACAATTCCCTGGCCATATCCTTTGTGCCTCCTGTATCATCAGAAAATAAGGCAAGAGTGGAAGGGCCAAAGCGCTATCCCTCTCTAACCATACCGCCATGTAATACACAAATCCCAAAACCCAGTTCTCCCATGTTCTCTGCCGCAACTTCTCCACTCGCCTTCGACCTAGGACTGCCAAGGCTGCCAACAGATCTGTTCCATTTGCTGCCTCAGCTTCCAGCAGGCACTGAACACCATCTGCATCAATTAACTCAGTGTCCACATACTCTCCTTTCCAGATCTTTTCCTTCACATCAAAAGGTATGTGAGGAGTTAAGAGTACCACTGCACCCGCCTGTCCAAATGCCTGTGTAGCCAAACAATCTCCTGATTGTGTCCCAAAGTCTGACACTACCGCCTCTAAACAAGGGTCAGTCTCTTCCTCTGCTGTCAAAAAACTACCATCCATGGCTGGAATATCCCCACCAAAAACTGCTCCCCAAGACTATAATCCTGGCCCACTAAGGTCTGCAGACCTCCACTGCCACTCCTTGAATCTTACGAAGATGTAGGCAATCTGCTAATCCTTTCACCCAATCTCTGCCCTCCTCTATCTGTTACCCCTACTCCAGCATTCCCCACAACAGGGACTGTAGGATCATTATCTGTCAGAACAGCAAGTGTTGACTTCAGTGTCGCGACCTCAGCTGTCATCTTATCAGCTGGCTGCACTTGGCATGCTCTCTAGCCTCTGGCTGCCTGTTTACCCTTCGATGTTTGTCATCTCTTCCAATTGTTGAGGTCCTGTGTGCTTGTCATTGCAGAGTCATTGTTTGCTATTTCCCAGAAAAGGTCCTCCGCCTGGGTCACAGTGCTCACCCACCTTTGTTGCAAAGCCTGGATATCTGCCATATCACACCTGGACACCTGAAATGACAGAGAACACTGTAAGCCAAAGCCTGTGAGAGAAAAAAAACCCTACATGAACCACACATTGAAACTTTACCCACTGAACCACACTGCATTAATCCACACACCACTGGGACCTTCAGTCCTATTAGCAGCTTCCCTTTGTACACTATCCCTCTTATCCAACAGCCGTGTATGGTTTTTTTTCTCTCTTTGTTTTTGGTGTGAAAACCTATGACTAGTACTTACCATTGTAACCCCAAGTAATGAAAACCCAGCCAGCAATGTCAATCCCGCTGCCTGTAAACTTGACATGACAGTACTGAGTAGTACTGAGGGCTACGAGATGGCATGCAATCAACTATAAACCTGCCATCACACTGTGTGCTTCAGATATATCCTCCACCCTACAGAGCAAATATGAATTTATTTTAACTAGCCACCATAGTTCTTCTCTGTCCTTTACACTGCATTACTACACATTCATCTCCTGAAAACCTATTACCTAAAGCAAGGGCAATACAGTCAAAAATTATTTGTCACAGCAACTTTGATATAATAGCATAAGCCAAAGCCTGTGATAAGAATAAAAATGTCAACCCCTGCCAAGTATTGAACGCAGGACCTTTCATCACAGCATATTGCATTAGCCAGCCTACTAAACCAACTTAGCTCTGATACAATCCACGGTACATTTCCTGGTAGTGACAAAATTCCCCACCAGTATGAAACCAAGTAGTATGCTCCTGCCAACAGTGGATACCAATAGGGCTGTTAAATACATATATACATTCATCCCTCGATCATTAGGCCCTCTTCCCAGCCTACAAACGTGGTTGGAGTATCATGTCTGCAGTGACCATCCTCTCGAAACTAAGGTACTCCTCTTTTTTTTTTTGCACCTAAGGCATTACTCCAGCAAGAGCAGAGTGAAACAACAAGGTTCAAGGCAAACAGCCTGAATGGCAAGGCACAACATCCTAGATTGTACTAGCTCTTTTTTTTTTTTTGTTTATGAGATCCCTAGCTGAGACAATGCAGTCATTACCACATATGCACAGAAATGACCGTTATGGGCAGGTGATCAAGCTTGTGAAAAAAACACTGTGCTGTCACATCCCAGTCCCACTGTCCACCAATGAGAGGAGCGCTCCGTAATCATGAGCCACAAGGTTTCTGAACAGCCAGCGACCACTGCTTTATTCTGTCACAGGTCTCCACAGAATTAAAAGAAAATACGCATCCTGAATTTATTAGCCCCACAAATACGCAGAACCAAAAAACACCACCACCAAGAGTAGCACGGGCTTACAACTGGATCAACCAGAACTGCATACCATCCATCTCCGCACCTCAGATGGCTAGACTGTGTCCACCCCACCTAAGACCACCAGCAAAGCAAAACCACCAAAGGCCAAAACCTGGAGAGAGAAACCAGCTCAACCAAGGCAAACCCACTAACCAGCACTCTGACTCGCAACCACCAGCAAGTGCAACAATCTATGACCAAAAAAGGAATGATACCAAGAAAAGAAATGAGGCAAATCACATAATCCGAGCCCTGAACTCTGTGAAGCAAAACCATCAACGTCCAATGCAATAATTTCTGCCCAGTTATCGAGCACCTCGGTAAACATACAAATCTTCATCTCACACAAACAGCTACTTCCTTCCCAGCCACTGCAATACTAAAAACCCTTTAATAGCTTACATAAACTACAATGTACAATCGGCCAAGTGTAATCTGAAGTCACTTGCTACCTTGCTAATAAAACAAGACCCACTGAAAAAAAAATATTATTCATACTCTACCCTGGGAAACTGTACTTACCCTTCCATTCAGTATAATCACCCAAGGCCTAACTTACTACCACTACCTCAGGTTGTCTAGGACATGATCCTGCTTCAACAAAATCATGCTAAAATGTGACTCACAGCAGGCAACTCCCCACCTCAAAAGACCTAAAGACCCTCCCCTTTCCTTACCTGACTTCCTCCCTTCATCCTTCCAATTATGTAACCCTTTCTTGCCTACTCTCCTTATAAACCTGCCTATCTACCTATTCTTCCTACCTCACCTTCCCCTAACCACCCAACTACCCCCTCCCCTCCCCACGAAAGATGTCCTGTGACAAATGTGTCTACTGCAAACAGCATTTTTACACATAAACAAAAACTGACATGCCAACAAAGGCTGTAAAAGGAACATAAAGCTACAGTGTAACAAAGGGTGAGTTAATGTAATATACATGTTAAAAAAACAGTGAGTTGAAATAACCATTAACAAGGTCAGTAGATACATTATGGGATAAATGCATAGACTGCAGTTACTGCATATGAGATGTATATAACGAGAATTTATGTACGCTAAACAACACCACTGCTTTATTCTCCATGTCAGCACATATACACAAGGACAAATGAACCTTACAATTTGTGTGTCATGAACATCAGAAAGGGACATGTTTTACCAAAAAACTATTGACATGTAGGAAATGGATTTATCACCTATAAGCATGTAGTAGACAAGCATGTGCTATATAGTCATGTAAATGCTAAATGCTAATAAAATAACCTTTAACATACATGTGACAAATAACAACACAGATCATATGCCGTTTCATGATTTCATGTTTTTCATTGGTAAAGGACACACATATATCATACATTGTTATACTGGGCATGCTTACAAGGTATTACAGGGATAACAGCAATTCAACAACACCAACACAAAACAAAGTGTCATAACAGAGGCCTAGTCACACTTTCTAATGATCTGTTAGCATGTCATTCTGTAAGTAGAATGTTATGGAAGCCCTTATCTGTCATTAAGCTGTACAGGGTGAAGAAAAGCATTGCAGTACTAAATACATGTTAAATGAAGATATGCAATGCAGAGCAGAATTATTTAAGAAACAGGTAATTCCTATGAGCAATGAATCATATAATAAACATTTTCATCTTGTCATTGTTCAGCAAATGCCTCAATTGATAGACAGATACATATCAATCATGGATGCTACAGAAATACACATATCAACTGTCTCATTAAGAACACACTTGAAATGCTTACTTTCCCATCATAAGAGACATAGATGGCCTGCCTTTTAGAAAAAGCTCTGAGAAAGGTGGCCCTCTTACAGTCTCATAACTATTTTCTATGCATAAGCAACTGCTGAATGATACAGTTGTCTGACAGACGTGCCAGATTCAAAACCCCTTCTATAGCACTAAGCTATCTGCAGACCTCTCTACTGACTCATGTGCCACAGAAGATACCACTGGAGGCTGTCACAGATGATTGAAATCAATGTGTGAATTAAGAAAGGAGTTACAAATATAGTGTCAAGCAATCTGATTTATTCAGTATGCTGAAAAGCAGCTATATGTTTTACTATCCACTCAACAGTGAGATCTATGACATCGATGCTTCTTTGCCTAGGAAGCTATTTCCATTGTGTAGTATACACAGTGCCCCATGTGTAGTATACACAGTATCCCAGAAATGAGTCACACTCTATCTGTGTAGGTATGCTACACAAACCATTAGTCAATGTACGTACCACATTACACATGAGCAATCACAGTATGGCATGCCCCAAATATATCTGTGTAGGTATGCTATGCAAACCATTAGTCAATGTACGTACCACATTACACACGAGCAGTCACAGTATGGCATGCCCCAAATATATCTGTGTAGGTATGCTATACAAACCATTAGTCAATGTACGTACCACATTACACATGAGCAGTCACAGTATGGCATGCCCCAAATATATCTGTGTAGGTATGCTATACAAACCTTTAGTCAATGTACGTACCACATTACACATGAGCAGTCACAGTATGGCATGCCCCAAATATATCTGTGTAGGTATGCTATGCAAACCATTACTCAATGTACATACCACATTACACATGAGCCGTCACAGTATGGCATGCCCCAAATAACCATTTCACTGCCATGCAATCACAACATATGATTATATGTCATTGTCCAATAAGAATGGTATGAATATCTAGATACAATGTTTTTGTGTAACATCAGTACATCATATCATTTTTCCTTTCTTGGGAGGGGGCATTGAACATCAAGCTATGTAAATCTAATGAATAAAGACATGTGAATGAAACATAAACATCACAATGGAAGTCTTAACACAAGTGTGACACTTGACCTATACTAAGTTATTACATCATATGATTGTGTCACAAACAATCTCTTTGAGATATAAGGGATGAGGAGGCCTCTTAAACTGTAAATGTAAACAGTATTACTGTAGTTGATTGCATTTATGCATTACAGTATAAGGCCATGCGATGATAACAGTCACTGGCTGTGGATTTTGAATACATGAGCATTTGACTACAGAAAAATACATGATATTGTAGAGAATTAATGTGCCACAGTAGAAGTACAACTACAGTTGTGAAATATACTGGCATTTCAAGGAATTATATCATGTTATTGCTGCACAGGATATGTGTGCATGTAATTTAGTAAAGCAACAACATATGGAATATTGTTTCATTCCCTTGTGCCAGAATAGAACCTTTACTATAAATGTTATGTAAGGAAAATGCAATCATACATCATCATGCCTCTCAATAAAAACATTGCTGTGTGGGAATTGTCATAGCTTTTTGTAAAAGGAAGCAACATCGATATGTGTAAACAGCAGATGTGCTTAACAAGAGTATTAGTGACATGCGTAGTCACAGAAAGACTGACACAATACAGTCTGAGCAGTAGTGCCTGGATTTTAGTTAACTGCCTAAGATAACAAGCTAGAGATTAGTGTCTGAACCACAAGCACCACACACCAGCACGGTAGCAAAAGCCAGAGCCAGAGGGGAATTCCGAGTACAAGTGAGGTATACAATGACTATAAAGGGATGACATCAGCAGTGTACTGCAAAGGAGATGTGTGTGTGTGTGTGTGTGTGTGTGTGTGTGTGTGTGTGTGTGTGTGTGTGTGTGTGTGTGTTTGTGTGTGTGTGTGTGTGTGTGTGTGTTAAAATGACTTTTACAGACATCTTGAGTTGTAAATGTTACAACTAAAATTTGTGTAAACCAATCATGAATCCATTTTCAGTCATACACACATTCATAAAGGCAGTCACTGCTGTGTGCAAACCTATTACCTAACTAGTTACACATTTTAAAAAAAAGTGCAAGAAATGCAAGTGCCACAGGAGAAGTCTGGCTTTTGAAGTGTGAGAGTGAACTTTAGAAAAAAATGATTTCATCAGCATGTTGTAGAGAAGATGTTATGAAAAGTGGGGAAAGGGGAAGAGGAAGAGGGACTCACCTACCTGTCTAAATGTTTACCCATGTGGAAGTAGATTGATCTCAGCTGTTGCTGAAGTTACACCTTCCTGTCTATATAGCCACACACAGACAAGTTCACCACTGTGAGAGTCAAACATCCTCCATATCTAGTTACATAATCTACACATCATAGCATTAACCAATGCACTACATTAGAAATCTAACTGGAAGCGAGACATGCAGCATCTTTGAGGGCATGACATCACCACTTCTTTGTAGAAACACTGCTATAGTTAAAACACAATACAGTGATGTTGGATGATGGTTGTAGGCAAAACATGCCACTTAAGTGGAATGGTACAACTTGCAAGTGTGATTGAAAGTATTCCGATATATTATGAGCTCTACCCACACATGATAGTTAGTGCTGTATTCAAACCACCTACCTGACTTGTTACACATTCTAAAGATCGCTGTATGAACTGCAAGAGCCACAGATGCATGACTTCCATTGTATGAGAGTGCACGTTTTAGAGAATGACCTCGTCAGTATGTTGCAGAGAAGATGTTATTGTGAAAGGTGGGATCAATGGATGGTGGAGTCATCTAGCAGTTTAAAATGTTTCTGCAGACTGGAGGTTGACTGAAGGAGATGAAACACAATGATAAGCATCATATAGCAAATGACAAAGAAACAGAAAACAATTCTCTTTACAGCTACAGAATAAGACATATTTAAGACAAAACTTCAAAGTCCATTTTGTCATCCCCCCTTAACCCTCCTTCTCCCTCTCCCTCAGAGTCTTTTCTATCCCAACCTTCTCTCAGGCTGTACATGCATACACATGCACACACACACACACACACACACACACATATATATATATATATATATATATATATATATATATATATATATATATATATATATATATCTATATTTATATATATATATATATATATATATATATATATATATATATATATATAGGTTCATAGGTTCATACTAGGCTATCTGCCCTAGGGCATTTATAAGCCTAGCCAGAATGTGTTTGGCTTTCGCCACCCATTTTAAATTTATTTTGCTATGCCCTTTTTCGAGGTTAGTATAATGTGCCTCTGTCTAACAGTGACACAGAAATGATACCCGGGGTAAACCTACGTTCTCCCATCCACTCATCAAGATTCCTCTTGAAGAGAGTCAATGAGGGACTCTGCCTAACCTGGACTGGGATTTTATTCCAGAGTGAAGGGAGCCTCTGGGTTATTAATCTGTCCCTCCAGCATGTCCTATTTATTTCAGTGCTGAGGTTCAAGTCTCTCGAGCGTGTAGCTTGATGGGATTTGGATTTTCTGAGGTGCAGCATGTCCATTAATTCCGGGTTGGACATGGCTTTATACGTCAGGCACAGATCGCCTCTGAACAGGCGGTATGCCACTGAGTAGAGCTGGAGTTTCTTTAACCGGGCAGCAAATGGCATCTGTTTGAGCCCTTTGATCCTCTTGGTGAGGTACTTTTGGGGTCTTTCCAGTTGCTGCAGGTGTCTGGTAAGGTACATACCAAAAGGGGCATTGTACTCAATTATGGGCCTGATGAGGGATGAGTAAAGAGGCACAATGACCTCCCCTGATCTAGATGTGAATCCCTTCATGATTAGGTGGGCTATATAAAATGTTTTTCTAACCACTTTGACCACGTGGTTGTCAAATGAGAGATTGCTATCAACTTGGGTCCCCAGGTCCCTAATTACTTCTTCTGTACTTAATGGATTACCACATATGTGGTAATTTGTGGGCACTTTGTTTTTGCGAAAGGGGATGACTATACACTTTTTGGCATTTAGCTTGAGGCCATGGCTCTGACACCAGTTGTCTGTTTCTATGAGGCCCTTTTGGAGGATGCTTGTGTTGGCTGGAGAGTTGATTATGGCGTCCAGTTTGTAGTCATCTGTGAACTTGGTCAGCCACAGTCCTTCCGTGTTGGCCTGTACCTCCGAGAAATATATACCGAACAAGAGAGGTCCCAGGACTGAGCCTTGTGGGACACTACTTGTAACTGGTTTGGAGTCTGACATGGCTCCAGCAAATCTAACCATGTGGGTTTTGTCCTTGAGCCAGTTTGCAATCCATCTAGTGACATAGGGGTTTATATTTAAGCTGGTGAGCTTATCTATAATGCCCGAGTGGGGTATTGTATCAAAGGCTTTTGCGAGGTCCAGGTAGGCTGTGTGGACCACCTTCCCCTCGTCAATGGCCTTGGTGACTGTTTCAAAGAAATCAACCAGGTTTAAGAGGCAGGATCTGCCCTTAACAAAGCCGAACTGGGTAGGATCCAGTGTCTGTAGGTCCCCAATATCTTTATTTATGAGGTCCATGATGATCCTTTCCATAGCTTTGCAGACCAAGCTAGTCAGGCTTATGGGGCGATAGTTTCCAGGATCCGTTGAGGCACCACCTTTATGGAGAGGGACCACTGTTGCTGTATGCCACTCTTTGGGCACATATCCTGTAGTAAGGCTGAGATTGAACAGTAGTTTTATGTTTGGGTTTAGCTCTTCTTGGAGTTCATGTAGGACGCAGCCCAGGACACCGTCTGGTCCCATTGATGCTGTGTTTTTTGCTTTGGAGAGGGCGGCTCTTACCTGAGCATCTGAGATGTCAGGGAGGCAGCACTCTGCTGGGATAGATATTTGCCCTTTTGGTGGGGAGGAGGGGAGAAGTTTGCACTGAACCTGTCAGCTAGGATGTTGGCAATGTCTGTGGGTTCAGTGTATTTTTTGGCATTTTGGACTAATTCTGAGCATATCTGGTAATTTCCACCCAGGTTCCTAACATAACTAAAGAAAGCCTTGTGATTATCCTTAGTGTCCTGTGCAATCTTTCTCTCGAAGCTGGCCTTAGACAATTTTATGAATGCCCGTAGTTTTTTGCTAATACTGATCAGTGATGCCTTCCCTTTTTGGGATTTTGCTCTATCATTTAGTAGCTTCCTCCTTCTATTGTATAGTTTGTTTATGGCTGGGGTCCACCAGACAGGATGTCTGCCTTTGGAGGATTGGGTCTTGGTTTTATTTGGGATCGCATGATCCATGCATTCCTGAAGGTGTTCATAGAATGCATTTATAAAGGATTCTGCGGTCTGGGCAGTATTTTCCACAGGCCCGGGGGCTTTGAAGGATTCCACCTCTGTTTTGAGGAGTGTGAAATTTGCTTTAGAGAAGTTTTTCACTGTGGTTTTCTGGGCAGGGGGTGGGGTCAGGATGTGAATATCCAGTGAGATTAGTTTATGGTCTGATCTTACCAGTGAGGGATACACTTTTTGTCTGGAGCATAGAGTCCCCATGTTGGTGATGATCAGATCCAGTATGTTTTCCCCTCTTGTGGGAGTGGTAACAAGTTGTTCCATAGCATTTGAGTTTATAAATTCTAGGAACCTTTGGGCTAGGGTGTTGGAGCTAGAGTAATGCTCCCAGTCTATGTTTGGGTAGTTGAAGTCGCCCAATATAATGGTGTTTGGAGAGACCTTCATATTTTCCAGTGTTCTCAGAAAGGCCGAGTGGGGTTCCTGGGTTTGGGAGGGTGGTCTGTAGCAGGCTATAAACTGGAAGGCAGTTTTACCCACTGTTAGTTGCACATGGATAGTCTCTGATGCTTTGTGCTTTGCCACCAACCTGGAGGTGTGGGTATCTTTGATGAATATCGATACTCCCCCCTCCTTTTGTGGTTCGGTCCAAGTTTTGGGGCCGAAAAACATGGTATGAGGTATAACCTGGTAGTGCCGGGGTGCTCTCGGGAGCCCTGAACCAGGTTTCTGTTACTGCACAGATATCAATGTTCTCCATGCTAAGGGGAGTTTCGAGTGCATGCATCTTGAGGTTTAGACTTCTGGCATTGAGTAGCATTATTCTTAGTTTCTTATCCCTTGTGATACCTATGGAGGTGGGTTTGTCTTTTGAGCCTTGCCTAAAAAAGGCACTATAGGGGTAGCAAGAGCCTTTGCCAATATCCAAAAGCCCAGGGGTGACAGGTGCAAGCCGTCCCTAGCGAAGCATTGTGGCTTGTCGAGCATATCATCCCAAGCTGCCAGGCATTGGATCCCCTTTGAATGACACGAGTACTTAAGCCAATTGTTGAAATTGATCATCTTGTCTTCATATTGTGGCATCATTCTTGGTGAGGGTAAGATGCTACTCAAGGTCAGGGTCATACCGGCCTGGGCTACATGCTCAGAGAACTCCTTTATGTCTCTTTTCATGTAGTCCAGGGAGGTACATCTCAGGTCATTCACACCAGCATGGACAATGACTGAGTCATATTTGTACTTGCCTTGGAGTGACCTGAGTGCTTGTGTTATGTGGCGGATCCTAGCGCCCGACAGGCTGCTCACTGTGACCCTCTCCTTGTTCAGCCTAGTGAGCGGGACGTCAGTGTGCCTGACGATAGAGTCACCTATTACAAGTGTATCAGGTGTGTTGTTTAGTCTTAAGGGCTGTGACTGTTCGGCACACTGGCTTTGTGAGATATGTGTTGCACGAGTTTTGTTTTGGGGTAGCGGTTGCTTGGGTGTCTGCTTTGGAGGTCTCTGCTGCTTAGGCAGATCTTTATTTAGAGCCTCCGAGTATGTTTTTGTGTGATTATGTGTTTGGTTTGCTGTCGTGGTAGGTCTATGTGAGACTGGAATTGTAGTGAGTGTGGTTTCCTTCTCCTCCTGACTGGTTATGCCAGTACTGAGTTGAGAGAGCTTAGCCCCCAGTTTGGCTATATGGTTGCATCTCTCACATGCGTTGGAATTTGTTGGGAGGAGGAGAGGGTTGTCTGTGTACATGAGGCAGTTGTAACATTGCCTCAAGATTCCCAGATTCACCAGCTGGACCGGAGAGGAGATTGACAACTAACCTTTGGACATGCTAGAATAATATTGGGAATTCCTTTATAATTGAAAACAAGGGCCAGTGGGGAGTGAGGGTGTAGTGCTTTTCATTTTTAGTGCTGACATATAATTGCTTTAGCGAGCAAGTGCCAGGTAACTTAAGTGCAATGTGTTACAGGTAACTTAAATGCAAAAATGACAAACAGTAACTTTCTTTCAAGTGAAACAAGGAAATAAGTACAGTAAGCAATGCAGATATCACTAGTGATCCACAGAAGCACTGAGAAGCCGCGTATTAGGTGGAATTAGTGTTCCAGGGAAATAACAAGCAAACAAACAACAAGCATATAAACAAAGCTAGATTCAGCAGGCCTGGATCTAGTCTATGCTACAGCAAACAAGGTGTACCAATTTCAGTAAGATACAGTTCAAATATTCAGGCACTATAAACCTTTAACCAGAAATTCCCAGCTCAGAAGGGCAGAGTCCAGCCTCTCCTCTCACAAGAGTGCAGACCATGAACCCTCTTAATGTAAAATAACTGGCCTGAAAGCCCAAGTGCTTAAACCAGAATTAATACACTTTTAGAATAACAGACACTGAGCCCTCAATCAGCAGTTCCCAACCTAGAATGATGTAAGCTACCTGTTCTGCCACTACAGTGCAGACCACAAACCCTCTCAGTGCAAAACAACTGGTCCGAAGCCCAAGTGTTTAAACCAAAAGGCTTAGAATGAGTTACACCAAGCAGTAATAAATACAATTGAGTACTTTTAAGATGATATATATATATATATATATATATATATATATATATATATATATATATATATATATATTTGTATATGTATATATATATCCGTAATGACAATTATTTAATTATATCGCATATCTGGACGTTCTGCAGTCAACACCCTTGGGTTGTCTTTCATGTCAGCTCTGACATCAGTGATTATGTGTGAACCCTGTGCTGAGCTGCCTGGATTTCTGACAGTGGAGAGGAAATCCTATATTTCAGTCAGTGGTGGCTCATTAGCAGGACCACGCCAATAGCCATTTGTTTATACGCAATTGCAGCTGCCCAGCGTCTGGCCCTATGTCTTCTTTTGGAATAGGTAAGTCCATGGACTCTGACAGCATTGACATCAATGACCTGTTCCTAGATACAGTCACAGAAGGGCTTGTCACCTCTGCCTCTCTCTGGAGTAAAACCTTGTGGTGACATTGTGCCTGAATGATCACATCATTCTCATTATCAGTGTATGGCAGTTTACAGGGTGCAGATGTTTTGGACACCATAGCCCTGTATGAGAGGAAACTTAAATGGAAAAAAGTATATAAGCAAACCAAACCTGATTGTTAACAAAATAAAAATGTATATGAATGTGTCTGCCCATCATACACAAAATACATGAAAAAGTAAGTCTCTATATTAGCACACACAAACTGCCAATCTAATTAAGGAATTGGTAAAAAAATTGCTTAGAATGCAATTATTTCTGTAACTTTGTAGTACATTTCAGCATTAACAAAAATAATGTAGACATTTCAAGAAAAAACGGATAGCAATTTTGTGTAATATCCACTTTCATGGAGGGCAGCCCGGTGTACATTATAGGCTTAACAGAATTTTGTGTGCTAATAATGTAAAAAAAGTGATGTTACTAGTAAGTAATGCAACAATATACTACACTAAGCAGTTAGCTTCCCATTTTAAAGTTCCCAATTAATATCAGGTAACATTATCAATAAACATTTTTAAGGGTCAAGAAATAATTGATATACATGGCTATGCCAACAGTTACCGAGAATAACGCAGAGAGTAAACCAGCAGGTATATTGTGAAATATTGTTAAAGTTGAAACAAGTTTTCAAAGCAAATATTAGTACTAAGCTCTCTGGATCCAAATAGCATCCCCTACTATGAAACAAGTTTCTTACCTACATGATGAAATACATATGCTGAAGTATGATAAATATTCCATATATTACCTGTAGTTTCTGTGTGTTGAGGTTGCAAATGCAGTGCTGTTGTCTAGTCACCTGTTGTCCTTATTAATAATAGTAGCAAGGGATGTTGTATCATATGACAGGTTATAAAGTATTACAACAAAAAATGATTAACATGACTACTGTGGACAGATGTGTTGCATGATCTAGAAACTTTCAGAATCATACCTCATCACATTAAGGTGTACTTCTTATGAACTTTTTTTGTGTTCTGACTAATTGTGTGTAGTCTGCCAACTGACCTTCTGTTATTGTCTGCATGTCCCCTTTCTGAGTCATTGACACTGCATGACATGTTGATGATGTGTAGCCCAAATGCTGTTTGCAATGGTTGAAGCAGATGTGAAAATGCTGCATGTGTCTTGGTCATGACACAACTCTTGAATGGAAATACAAGTTATGTCTGTCATTGTTTTTTTTGTTGTTTTTGAATTTAATTTTGTTTTTGCCTTTGCAATTTGCATGCTGCTTGGCAGAGTTCAAAGAGGGTTCACAGCTAAAGGAAAAAGTAAAAAAAAATCTCATTTCTGTAGTGTGCATTTGTGAAAACACTCCTGGCACAATTGCACTGTATTTGTATTTAGTGAGTGAAGTACATGTGATATTTACGTCTCTCTTTTCCAAGAGCTGTAAATACAGTGACTTTGGACCAATAACAAGAGTTGTTCTGCAGTTCAAATGCTTGCTGTGTTAAGGGAATGCAGAAATTATTACTCAAAATTCTAGTTTTATTTTGATCACAACTTCATTCTCTTTTTTTCTGTTTTTTTTTTTTGCATTCTACACTTGCTCACTGCAGAGCGACATGCAATTAAGCTTACCTGCTTAAGGAAAAAAGTGAAAACTTTTATTTGGGTCTTATTAGGACAAACAAGCTCAGCGGCAATGTGTAGGTGGTAGCATTTCAGATAATATTGAGCAGAGAACATCCATATGCTGTGTAACTGTCTGTGGTACAAGGTGTAAGTGTAGTGAATTTAGAGACACAACAGAGGTGGTTCAGGGTTCAAACTCAAATTACACTTATTTTTACAAAGGGTGTCAGAATATCATTTCTTTCAACACTTTGATTAGGAAGATAACACAACATACAAATGGCTATCATAGCTCAGTTAATTGTGAGAAATGTATCAGTAATGCTTTGATACCTACACTTTTTAGGTAGCATATCTCATTAATGACTTCCTTATGAAAACCAGTCTATTGTGTGTGTAATTATTTCAGTATAACAGTTATGATAATTAACTAAAATACACTTGCATATCTATGATGGGCACAATAGTTTAGTTAAACTCAACTTGACTCCTCACATAAACCAACTATGTGTTTAGGACAGTATGTGTTGTGAAGTTTGCATATATCATGCCACAACCTGTACTACTCAGCTCATGAAAGTCTATCCATCTGAAATATATTTACAGACAATAATACTGCCTCATTCATGGGATTGCAGTTCCCAGGACTTCTTAAAGTCAGACACATACAGGCCTCTGTAGTATATCTCTATTCATACTGAATGCAGTATACTTGTTATGATCACAGTCAAAATAGAATTATTTTGTAGCGCTGAAAATATTAACCTGGTTTGAAATGTATGCATTTTTTACCCCTATGGTTTGATTCCCACCTTTTACAACTATTTTTTTACAGTGTGCACTTTTCAACAAATGATGTCCCAAGTCATACTATTTAACCTTCCAAAGACCAAGGCTTACAAGCCAAGCCATTAAGCATGTCAGTGTTGACCACTGGAACATGTGCAAACAGGCCAGGCATCACACATGGCAAATGTAATTGCCATGTTTCATACCTTCATCTCTGTTTGATGAAATCCCTGCCTCTTTTTTTGCCATTGGATGCCTCTTGTTTCTATTGTGAAAATGCAGTTAGCATGGTTATGCATCTTTGTGCACTGGCTATTAAATGCAAGATTAGAATTTGATGCTAATTCAGATATAATTTATTGTTTGACTTCTGCAGAACTGGCTAGTAAAGAATATGATGGTGCTAAATTTAAAGCACAGAGGGTGGGTGTTGAGAAGTATAGGAATTTTGTGGCACTCCTAGTGAAGTACTACAGATGTAGGCTGCTGCAGGAAGACTCTACTGGGTTTCAGTATAAGACTGAGGCTTGGAACAGCTTAGCAATGATTGTCACCAGTGCAACTAGCATCTCATACACTCGGGAGCAATGTTATCATGACTACAATGACCTGACGTGGCATAAGAATGACCTCCTTAGGTAATGGAAGGATTAGTTTAGAACTGCTGATACTCCTCAGTTGTGTAAGTATACCAACCCATCACCATTATATGGAATAAATTGGATAGTCAAGTCTGGTATTCATTATGCTTTCATGTCTTTTTTTTCTTCTCCTCTATTGTACAGCTGCTGAAGTCATTGCAGCAAACAGGGAGGTGCTCAAAGAGAGGTTAAATTGCCTCAGAGAAGCGCGGGGTATGTGTGCATCAAGACTTACTGTAAGCCTAATAACTATTGCAATTATATGCAATATAGCAATAGTCAAATAAATACTTGTATTCATGATATCATAGCACTGCAATTGATTATTGGCACAATGGATTAAGACATTCCCATCGTACCTGGATGTGGCAAAGGTGTACACATGTATATGTATTGAAATAATGAAGTAATGTGACATGCTATGGATCTAATTTTCTCTCTTGTTTGTCTAATCACACCCCTTCTCTCTCTCTCTCTCTCTCTCTCTCTTTTTTTTTTGTTTAATTTTTTTCTATGGCTTAAAAGTGTTCTGTCGTCATACATTTCTGCTTAAAAAAATTACATTCAGCAGAGGGAGGAAGACTGACCATTGAGGATAGGCCACCATCCTCCACAGGTTGCAGCACCAACATTCAGCACTTCAGTTTCCCAACTTGTCAGTATTGCCTCCAGAACCCCTAACTTACATGCTCCATCTATGCCAGGCAGATCTGCCTTGGCTACTGGTGAACTGGTACACTCTGGCAGTAGTAGTAGTAGTGGAGGTGGTAATTGTGTGACCCAACAGGAGCTGACAGGACTGGTGGATGGTATCATGGAAAGGGGCCTCAGTGCCCGAATTGGCCATGTAGAATGGGTGCTTTGTATACTACAAAGATAATGCCACATTGATTCCTAACATGGGGAACTGAGACAGAAGACAGCAATGACAGCTCTGAGGGCAAGGAATAGATTCTCACTGTTTTCAGGCTTGACATGGTTGCACCTCCAATGTCCTATAACTATTCACAATTATGATGTTTTACAACCATTTGTGTCCATTACCATCCCTGTCTGTCTTTTATATCCTGTATGTCTGTGCTTGCTTCCTCACCTTCCCTACCTACCTGACCTTCACATTCCAAGTCCCTTCCCCAAGATTCCTCTCTATGAAAGTAAAAAAAAATGTTCACCTGTCCCATAAAAAATAAAGACCCCCACCCCTACATAGCTTTCCACTTCACTGATGTCTTTTTGATAGATTTGATTTGTTACAATTGTCTGTACAATGTTATTCTGTTGTTGCCATCTACCCTCGGTGTGGTAACAGTACAAATTCACACCTTCTGTCTACGTTTCTACATTGATGTTGTAAAGAAGTGGATAGCTATGTTTCTCTCCTACTACCTTCCTGCAAATTCCTTTTTTCTTTCCCCTGTGTCTTCCCCTCTACTTGCCCCCCGCATTTCACAACTTGCCTATCACCCCCATTTTCACATTTGTTTATTTATTATTTATTTATTTTACATTTGTTGACCAGGATTGTCTGACTAAGCTAAGTAGCCCTTTTTCAGCGAGGCTCGAGGAGAAAAGCTCCACATGTTCTACAGATTATCACTTACAAAAATAAGTAAACAATCAACAACTGGTTTCCAAAAAATATTCAAAGCACATATACATGAAACACAAGGATTTACTACAGTAAACTAATCATTATTTCTGTCAGATTTAGAATCCTACATCATTCAGAAGTAATAACAATACTTTTTAACACATGTTTAATATTGTTAAAAAATAGAGTCGCATACAACACACATGGGCAGAAGTGGCCCATAAGAAAGACTTCACTTTTTGTCCTCAGTATTTGAGCAGAGTTTGGCATGGTACACCAATGATGAGTGACAGTGAATGGTTGCTCATGTCTTACGGCAAAACCTGGTCAGTTGCTATCCCAAGTAGTAGGCCAGTTATCCATGTACAAACGTGCTTTAACATGCTATGCTATCAGAATACAGAGTAAAGGCAGAATAAAGGCAATACCTTTCTACAGTTACTCTAACAACAGTCTTTGACTAGTGGATGTAACAAGTTTTCTCTGAGAGTATTGACATAAATGACTTGAATGAAGATTGTTTTTTGGTCATAATAACAAGGGTTCAATTCCAAATGTAAGCCACATTATTTCATACTGTCATATTATACTTCTGTGATATATTTCATGACATGCATCTTAATGTTTATCCATGTATGACCTTTCATAATCAGATGTTGAATACTTTCATGGCAAAAAGCATTTGCAAACATATCTATGTTCATAAGGAAGAATTATTAAATCACCCTTATTCTACTCATGTCTTAATCATGCTTTTGCTCTCCTATACATTCTTGATCCACATAGCCATCAGTTAATGGTACAGAACATGACAGATTAATAATGAGGACACACCAAAAAGATGTCCGTTAATTACCCATAACACCAACCTTTGATACGTCTCTATCCATCTCTCTTTATCTTTACCCCTTCCCTCTCATTCCTTTTTACTGTTGACTGATTCATGTAAATTACATCCTATGGCAGTTTCATGCTGTCACTTTGCTGAAGGCTAATACCTACATCTCCCATTGGCTCAATAGGTTATGTCCCTCCAACCGTATAATTGCTGCATGTAGGAATTCCTTTGTGGTGTGTAGAGATAATGATCAACTTAATTTTGCATCTTGTCAAGGGTTCTAATCCAGCAGTAGGTGAAACTCACTGCCTGTTTTTATAAGTCTGAGTCATGTGATTGTGTTGTCTACCCCCTTCTATTTTATCAGCTGTATTTTGCAGCATTTGCTCAAGATCTGGCAACAAGAATGGGAATTATGTGATCTAAATGGCATTTCAAGTGTTAATGCAAAATGTGTTGAATTTGTACCTTAGACCACATTGCCACTGTTAGCTTAATGCAAATATCAATATGTCTGCTGTGTTATATTAAAACAAACTTATGGTAATAAAATGTGATACAGTTTCTGCTCCATATGTACTAGGCTGCTGTATATCACATAAAGTGTAACAGAGGCTACAATTGATATAAGTGTAATAAATACTGCTGCCTACCTAATGCCTTTATTGAACATGTTGCAAGTGTCTCATACACTGGGTGACTGAAAGTTATTACAACATGAACTCGTCTGTGGTGAGCAAAGGTAATCAGCCTATCTGTAAAGTTTTATTTCTACTGCCAAAGGCTAGAATCCTGACATATATTATACAGTAATATAATCTTCTCCATATTAATATTACTTGTGTAAGTGTGTGCTACATCTATCAACAAAACACCATAATCATGTCACCATCATGTTTCCAATTTCCTACACCTTTTTCAACCAAATGTATGTGGATATATTAGTTATTGTCACTCCTCCATTTTCTCTATCCCTGTATCACTCACTTTATGGCAAAGAGCAGGACACATTCTGAATGAAGAAACATCTAATACAAACACACCATAAAGATGTTCTTAAATGTGTCATAACACAAACTCTTATGTGTCTCTCATCACCTCTTCTGCGTCATCACATTATACTGCAACAAATTTAGTAGGCTGATGGACGACATGTTCATCTTATTTTATTTGGCTACTGTCCTTACTGCGAGGAAGCATAATGCCCAAACATCACAAGTCATCCTACCCTAAACACATAGATAGGATGGTTTACTATCAAAATGAAGAACTGAGGTTCGGCGTGCATGGGTTCTGTTGGCTGATTCCCATATTGCCAAACTACTATTCCATGAGTGTCCCTTGCAGCGAATGCTACTGTGCATTTGCTTATATGTGGTCAATGTTACAAATAGAGATTGAGGTACAGTGCGGATCGGGAAATTTACCCTTTTCCTCACTGTAGTGCAAGCTCAGAGTTGGAATATATAATTTCCAGGGGGGATGCAGGGGGTCTTGCCTCCCTGTAAAATGTGAATTTCAGCATTGTGCAGTATTGAACTGCATATGTTCATACTGCTGGAAAGCAAACAGGAAAGTAGTAGCAGGTAAGAAAATGTTTGACATTGAAAAATTCCGAAATCAAAATTTTCAGTATTTTGTTTCGAGATGTCAGCTAGTTAATGTGAAGATCGTTGGCATTTTCACTCAGAATTTTGACTACATGCTGTTATGTCATTCGTGATTTTGATAGTAAACCAGTTAGGATATGTGCAGAATCATAATAATTATTTCAAAATACATACCATCCTTTTCATGTTTAACAAATTGTAAACCCAATTAACTTGTGATTTTCCTTAAAGTATAGCTGATATATAGTAGGTATAAAAGTTTATTTCAGAAGGTGTTACTGACACAGTTTGGGCAAACAGCATATTTATGATAATAATTCCTATGTAGTTTTACAATCATGATCAAAATTACTTTTAATAATGACATTCTGATACCGATACCCTTTGTAAAATTATCTGCCTGCTGAACATAAATCCTGCTTCAAATCTGCTTTTTCATTTAGCTCTCTGACCTTACACCTTGTGCCACAGACAAAGGTAGTAGGTGGATTTTCTCCACTCTGCACTTTACACAGTGCTGACAGCCTTGCATCACTGCTAAGCATCTCTGCGCTACAGAAGGCTAAACAAATTAAAGTTTTCCCTTTTTATTTCCTTCAGCAGTGAGCTCCACCTAATGACATGCCATCAAAGAAGGCAATCGCAGCAATTCCTTTTGTCATAAAGCTTTGTCCCTAACATGTCAAAGGTAGAGTACAACATGCAAAGTGTATGCCTGCAAGGCAATGAGCGAGTACTGCCACGGCAATTGTTGACATCATGACACATTAAATATTAACATAAACAGATCTGTTCTATATGTAATCACAATCAGACCATTTTCTCTCTGCTCCTTATTTGTTCAAAGACTGGCAGGAATCACCACTGAATACTGCTACTTCACATTTCAAATTCTACTACTCAGATTAGAATCACATATGTGCTAATACTTTGCTAACATCCACTCCAATGAATTTCTCTGTGTTATGATTTAGGGAGAGATTTGGAACACAGATAAGTATTGTTTCTGAATGTTATTACTTCATTGCATGGAAATGGCTTACAGTATAAAAGAGAACTGCAGCAAACTGTGTGGTAAACTGAACACTTTATTCTGTACAGTTATGTCTATACTGCAGCACTTACAAATGAAAGTATTATACAGTCACATATAGCTTTGACACACATACTTTATTATTACTTAGTCCTACTGCATAGCAACATTGAGGATTGTTTTGTTTTAGCAGTACACAATGCCCAAACATGAGCAGATACCATTGCTAAGATCAATAGCATTCATTAGTGTTCACATACCATCATCCTAATCTGATGAGCCATAAATGCTTCATTGTCTATCCCATATTTCACAAGTAAAACAGGTGCATGTCCATCTCATTTCTGCAATATACATTAAGTCAGCAGTATGTATTTATTATTGATCAGAAGATTGCACCTACTTCTTCATGTGAGCAAACATGGCTTTGCACAACAACTACAACAGCACAATATATTTTCTGACACAGAATGAGAACCTAGTCCTCTGTACAGTGCAGTCTCACACTATAGAAGTCAGGCTTCCTTGAGGGTACTTGTATTAAGTACTGTATCCTCTAGATTGCTAGGAGGTTCTAATCTCACAGCATTTTACTTGTGTGTATGAGGATCAGAGTATATAGTCAGGTAACTATGAACTTATTTACTCCTAGCCTCACTGAACTACCAGTCTGGAGAACATTTTACAGTGGAGTCCACATCAGTGTCAGACTCCTCTCCCAGCATCATCTTCTCTGCAACACAATGATAATGTCATCCTCTATAAAATGCATTCCCACAGTGTAGAAGTCAGACTTTTGTGGTGGAGCTTGCATTAAGTACTGTGTCTGCTAGATTGTGTAACAAGGTAGGTTGGTAGTTCTAATTGCACAACAGTCGATTTCTGTGTATGTGATGGTGGGGCCAAAGCATCAATGAAGTATTAATTTAACAGCTGTACTTATTTGACTCCTACTCAGGAGAAACATTTACATGGACAGATGAATCCCACACCTCCTTTTCTCTCTGTCCAAAACATACTGACTGCAACACACTGACCAGGCAATCCTTTCAAAAATGCAGTCTAACACTATTAAAGCCAGACCTCCCCTGTGGAGCATTAACTTAATATAGTTACATGTAGAATGTGTAAGTAGCTAGGTAGGGAGTTTAAATACAGCAGTGAGAACCTCATGACTATGTGTGTGAATGTGAATGAATAAATGAGTGTCTTACACCACTAATACTGACAACATTTTGAATCTTACATGGCTGTAGAAGTCATTTTCACAGTCATCTCCTTTGCATGATACAGTGGATGTCATCACTTCAAAGATGCAGTGTGGCTCACATGAAGTCAGACTTCTTCTGTGGTACATGCCTATAATACACCAGTGTGTAGATAGTGCCACTAAATAGGTAAGTGGTTTGAATACAGCAGTAAGAAATGCATGACTGTGTGTATGAACGTAAATGGATGCACGAATACCTTACACCTGTTAGTATTGACAACATTTAGAATCCTGCTAGCTATAGAAGTCATTTTTGCACACACCTCTCGTTTGAAAGACACAGATGATGTCATCCTTTCAAAGATGCAGTGTGGCTCACATGAAATCAAAGAACTTCTGTGGCATGTACCTATAACACACACATGTGAAAACTGGGTCAGTAGATAGGTAGATAGGGAGTTCTAATACAGGACTGACTGTCTTCTGTGAGTGTGTGTTTCTTCCTTTTACTGTGTAGAACAGGCTGCAAATACATATATGATATATAGCTATAGAGTGTGCTTGTGCTGTGTGACTACTTTTTAGCAGAAACATGGATGTAGTAAACATTGGTGATGTCATCCATTGACATGTGCAGTATCATACTTGCAAAATAAATCTCAACTAGTGCTTATGTTTTTTGCAAAACTTCAGTAGCTTGTGATATTAGATACATAGTTCAAATTCCAACATCGCTGCTTACACTCAGTGTACATATTGCTAACGTTGCTGTCACCCACGTGTGCTAAGTTCATGTGTAGATGTTGTTTCTGCTTGCAAGAGTTTTTTTTTTTTTCTTTATAACTTTCATTTTGAAATGCTGTATTGAAGACTGATGCTGTCATTTGATTAGATTTTCTTTCCACATAATTTGAAGGTAAGACACCTCCTCAGAACTGAGGACATGCAACGATAGAATGTATGTTGTTGGCTAAGTAAGGCGTGTCTTCCAATATGATATTATATCCACATTGTACATAACTATTGTTCTGCCATCACAGTGACAACTGCAGGTTGCAACAGATGTGATTGGGTATACCTAACATAAGGCAATGTTTGATGTACAGCAAGATTATTTCAAAATAATTACAGGGACACATAATCCTTGATTCGTTAACATGATGTAATGCTTTTACATAGCCAAACATACAAATGGCGATGCACTTGCACCCATGTTACATTTCTTGATCTCACTAAAATTTGATTTTCTCAGTGTTTTGTCTAGTTTTCAAAACCATCATTGAGTCCTTAACTGTTCTGCATGAATAACACCCCCTAATTCTAATATATATATGTGTGTGTGTGTGTGTGTGTGTGTGTGTGTGTGTGTGTGTGTGTGTGTGTGTGTGTGTGTGTGTGTGCATGGGTGGAGTGGAAAAGACCTCCCCCATCCACTTTATCAAACAAAAATTAAGAGCAAATAAAGTACAGCCGATTTAATGACTTTACATATGTGGAATTCCACAGCTGTGATAGTTCCACTGTGGCGCATGTTATTCATAACCATATAGTTAGATGGAGGAGTTGTACAGCTTGATGCTCAATTTCAGCAAAGGAAATAATTTTCTGTGAAAGTACTGACATCACACAGCAACCATTACATCATATCAGAATTATCCCTTGATATGTTGCACAAACACATGTGACCATATCTTTGGATGTCACAACTATAGAAACTTTGCTCTGTAAATATCATGGTGAGAGTGCTCTTCTTGCACATGCATTGAGCAGCATGTTGTACATGTATGTGCTCCAGTTTTGAGCAGTGCATTTACAAAAATATAGAGATACTTTCCTTGACCATTGAACATTGATACAGGACTGATCACAACTGTCTACACATGAGCATAGACATTTAATTGCTATCAGTCTGACTTGCTAATATGACATTCATTATCAGGGATGCTTTCTTAATTCACACTTTAAATTTCAGTTGATTGTGACAATATCCATTGCTATATCCCATGGTAGATACAGAAAATGCATAGCTCTGTGTAACAAATCAGATCATAGTGTGTTGCTTGCATTTGTTCTTATCTGTCTGCCTGATAACTGTGTCAGGCAGGAATGCTTTAGGCAAGGGTATTACATGTGGCATATTCTGCTCCCACATTTGTAAGGCCACATATAGCCCCATGTATGGGAGCCATACCCACTAGAATATAAAAGTGCATTCCTTTAAAGTGTGATCCCCTAGTACATATTTCTATAGCAGTTATTACACAGCTCAGTAGTAACAATGATGGATGAGTTAATTTCCTGCAAAAGGATATTGTGGCTTATGAAACATTACATTTGCAACTTTATTACAAAGGTGTGTAACCTTTTTCACACATAATTCATTACTTCTCATTGATGAGATGCAGGCTATGCAAATATCTTCTAATGCATGTAGTGTCCCTGCTGTCATCTCATCTCAGCATGTTAATCACACATATATCTCATTTACTCCCCTCTGTTACAATGCTAATTTGTGTAACTCTCACATCTTATAATATCATGTTTGTTTTATTCACCTATATTTTCTAAAGAAGTGTGACCACCATTATTATGACACACATATTGCATAATTTAATTACAGATTTGTCTTTGTGACATAAGCACATTTAAATAAATAATCTCTGTATAATCTGAATATTTACTCTCCCCTCTTATGTATATCTGTATAAATATCTTTAATTGCTGTGCACATTGTCTTTAGGACACTTTATCTGCTGAGTAACCCTTTTATTGTAGTTGTATTTACCATTTACTCTCCCCTATTACTTATTTATGTATTCATATGTTTGATTTCTGTGCACATTGCACTCAGTGCACTTTCCCTGCCTGGTAACAATTGCATTTTTTGCCCAATATACCTTTCTGTGCTGTGCACGTGAGCACACATAACATGTTTGCCCATGAAAGAGCATGCTTGTTTATTGTGTGTGCTCATGCTGCTCTACATGCTTTCATGGCTACCAACACTGCTTCTGGCCATGGGAATAGTCTTATATTCATGTAAGCATGATGACCAGCATGCATATGCAATTAGTGCTACTGCTCATCACCCTAACATGTAAACATCATGTAGGCTTTGTGCAAAGCCTGCACAATAGCTCATGAATCCTAGGGTATGTTTATTTCAACAAATGTATAATTAATGCTTGTTACAGAAGCCCAATGTAATATGTAAAAATTATGTTAAACATGACAATGATGACATTTAATGTAGAATGCACATGTCTAGGTATAATGTGCACAACATTTTTGGATAATTCTTATGAGTTATCATTTATTTATTTACATTTGTTTACAGGGTAGTGTCCGACTGTGATGGTGGCCCCTTTTCAGTGGAGACCCGGGAGAAAAGCTCCAGAAAATATAAGACAGTTAAAAAAATACACTCAAAATACATTAGTAAGAATTTAAAATAATTACCATACAAATTTTATGCAAACAAAAACAAAAATTAGATAATAATTATGAGTATGTTTTTAGGAAAGTATGTCTTGTGAAGTCTGTTTGTAACATAACACACAATATATTACTCATGTCATGCAACTGCATGCATTTGACATGCATTTGCAAACATAAAGACTGCCTTTTACATAGAAATATAGTCCCGTGACTAACTTAAGCGACAGACATACAGACATCTCTGAAGTATATCTCTAGTCATTTTTACATTACTATAGCTGTAATTACAATCTTAAGAAGTAAGTTCTTCTGTGGTATCGACAATTAGTAAGCAATCTTCGACATTTTATCTTTTTTTTCTCATGGGTTCATTTACCAGGTGGTACTACTCATCTTTCCAGTGTGTAGCTTCCAACAGGCCAATATGTCACAAGTCATACCATTTTCCCCTAACCAGCCATGATCATAACAAACACCATAAAACGTTTCATTGTTTAACATTGGAACAATAGTTTCATCACTACTCAAGGCCAAATCTCACTGCCATTTTTCACACCTTCTATCATGACAAATGGGTAAATCATGACACAGTCTATATGACCATAACACATATCTGCTCAGTATTCCATTAGATTCAGACATGGTTGTATGTACATACTGCTTAGTTGTATAAAAGTTGGCATGGTACACCACAGACTACAGCTAATTCCCATTATACATTCAACAGCTCAGGATATGATTATCTATCTATTAATACTTTGCCATCAGCAGTGCAAATAAGCTTGCCAGCCATGTGCTTCAGGGAGAGGGTTAAAAAAAATAGAACAAAGAATTATGTGAGTAGGTTGTACAACTTCTGCATGTGTTACTGGAAACTTGAAACTGAGGTATTTGGATTTCACAGTGATATTGACTCTAGTAATTCAGTCTGCTAATGTATGTCTGCAGTCCAAAGATTACACTGGCAACTGTATTACAATGGTGTGTAACCTTTTCACTCATATTCTTTTACTTTTTTTCAGAATTGCACAGTCATATTTAGGAAGTGTCTATTTGTATTGTCAATGCACATTGTGCAAAAATGAGCCAAGACACCTGACAGTGAGACAATGGATCAGATTCATTAACAGCTACAAGAAGTGTGTCTATTGTGTTGGCATTCATTAAACAGCTCTACATGGTGCATAGAGGCACCAAACAAAGAGAAATGGCAGAATAAGCTAAAGACAGCAGAAAGAGCAGAAGTACATGCTAATTAACTGACACAAGATGGCAGAGCTATTCAGAAAGCTATAAAGCAATTGTGTACACTCAGTGTGGGCTTTTGTCCTGTACACTAAAACTGTTTGGAATGCAGGCACAATTACACTTAGAAAAATAACGTTAGCAGTTGCTGCTGCTATTATTATGTTGTATGTGCAATAGGCTTTAAATCAGGATGCTGCTGCTGCCAGACCTGGGGCAAGCAGAAGAAGAAGAAGGGTGTTTAGTCCCCATTTGACTTATCATGGGCTGGATGACATAGAACTTGCTGGGAGATACAATATGGATGGGGAAACACAAGAGGAAATATGCAACCTATGCCACCCTTAACTCAAGCCCCAGAGAAATCATGGAAAATCCATCACAATGGAAACAAAGGTATGTTTAACATTTTGTATACTAGCTACTAGTAATTTCCAGAGACCCACTGGAGATATATTATGGGTGTCACTGGCATCAACCTCTAGAATATTATATCAGTTTTCAAATGTAATGCTACTAAATACAAGGGATCACATCTGTTTTCCATGCACCCCACAGGAAACAGCAAGAACCATGCAGGAATTATATGAAGTAGCACACTTCCCTGAAGTACTGGGGGTCATAGATTGCACATACATAGAAATGAAAACCCCACCATGTGAACAGGGAAGGAGGACATTGACAGAAAAGTTTTCCACTCTATAACTCTCAGTTTGTCTATAATTCCCAAGGGATCATCTACAGCATCTATGCAGGTAACCCTGGCACATCTGTGAGCTGTACACCAGGATTGCTAGGGGTGAAATTCCTCAAGGGCATCTTGTGGGGGATGCAGGTTATGAAATGGAGTCCAGGCTCAAGTAACCCCTGAGAAACTCACACAACCCCATTCAGCAAGGATATAACAAGGTCCATGCTCAAAATAGGAATATCATATAATGTGTATCGGCTTGCTTAAGACAAGGTTATGCTGTATAGACACAGTGGGATGTGCACTGCAGTACAACACATGCACCATTGCCTAAATACTTATAGTCTGTGCCATATTACATAATATAATTCTCAGATGACAGCTTCAACAAAGACCACAAGGGGGAGGACCATAATTTTGAGGACCACAGGCATTTCCAGCATTAGGTACAGATGAGGAGTCTAAGGGAGAACCACTAGCTGCAAATGGTGCTGGTAGACAGAGGCATGCACAGTATGACCTGGCTCTGGCTAAGAGGCAAAGGATAGCACACACACTCACTACCCAGGTCAAAGTCTAAAGTCCCAAGCACATACAAATAGCAAAACTGATGCCTGGCAGGCTACACAACCTATACTTATCTGTGAATGGCTGTTGTCTGATAATATCAGACAGGAACATCCCCCAAGGACACAATTTGTACCTCCAGTAATGACAAGGTAAGTGGGAAACCTATAAAAAACAAAGTTAGATAACTGATAACTCTCATAAGGAAATATGTATACGCCCCTAAGCAGAGCATTTGTGCAATTATGTCAGTAATTTCTTCACTGTCAGATTTCTGCAGTACATAGTTACGTATTAGAAACAATAGTGTGCATCAAGTATTTCAGTTGGCCACCATCTATAAAACAAGGAGCAGGTCAATTATATCCTCATTTGCACAACTATACCAAGAAGCAAGACTGAAGTACATAATGTTTCCACTGCCATAATGAAAATACTAACTGAAATACAATTCAGGTCAACAGCAATAGAAGCAAATATTCACAAATGAGTAGGAACAAGAAATCAACCACTTTTCTTCTGCAATACATACTCATAAGTGATTTCATGTAAATAAGCACGCAACTACTATACCGCGCACATTTCTAGGTCCAAAAGGAAGCCCTCCTCGAGGTCCCATTTCAGTGCAGCATACTGAGGTATTGTCTTATTCATCAGGTCAAAAGGAGAGCATAGAGAAACAGCATACTTACAGTTATGTGTTACACATTACAGAGCAAGAGACTGAGGTATTATACTGAAATAACATAATAACAAGTCTTGAAAGAGGGAGTAGAGAAACAACTTATTACAATTATAGATTTGCATTAGATTCCTGATGTCTGCAGCAGATAAAATGAAAATGTGGATTGTTATGTGATGCAAGGGCATAACCATTTATTCATTAGGTGCTCTTTGAGAAAATTTTTGAAAACGGTGAGCGAAGGAGCAGAGGTTAAAGAAGTTGGGAGGTTGTTCAAGTTTCTGGCTATGTTGTGGGAGAACAGGACCTTTCCTGAGGTGTTATTGGCTTTGGAGATACAAAGGAGTGTTTTTTTCTGAAGAGCATAGAGTTAATAGTTGGTTAAGAGATGGGGTTTTGTCAGGGTAGTTCAAGATCTTGTAGGCAAGTATTAATTGGTGGTAGTTCAATAGTTGTGGAAGTTCTAGCCATTTCAGTTGATGTAGTGCCTGACAGTGGTGGGTCTTACAGCTGGAGTTATTAGCAAATCTGGCTATCTATCTAGAATGTTGTAGTGTGACTGCTCCTGAGGTGCATACATTCAGTAATGACTTGTATAACACATCTACACAAAGTGTGGTTCAATTCTGGGACAATGCTGCTGTAAAAACCAACAGGAACACCTTCCAAGTCTGAGAAACATTGATACTGAACTGCTGACAGTTGTGTGAACATTAACATAGATATCCACCTGTCATCATTCTGACAAAATATTTGTAAATTTAGCTTCCAGTATCCTTTATTACTTGACACATTAATTTCATTTATTTCTGACAAGATCCATTGCTATATTGAGTGACAGATGCAGCCAATACACAGCTCTGTAGAGTGCATAGTATAACATGCAGTAGTTTGAATCTGGTAACTTCTGCCTGTCAGATAACTATGTCAGACAGGAGTGTCTTAGGCAAAGAAAATATTTATAGCACAGTCAGAAGGCAGCATGTTTAAGGCATCATCCTCCAAGGAAGAAGATTTATACCCATTATAACAGTACAATGCTGTAACCCCTTCAAGTGGGTTCATTATGGCATACACAGTATGCCTATTTCTGTGGCATCACAGATTGATATCCATTAGTCATGTGTTCGAGTCTAACAAGATGCAAATTTTGAGTATGTCATTAATTATTCATAGGCATTACTTAATTTGCAAGTATGAATACAATGTATTGCTTGTTTTCCTCCAGTCATTTATGTATTTTAGCAATTGCTTTCTTCACACTGTATGGCTTTATAGCACATGAGGACTTACATATAATTTCTTACAGTATAACATGATACAAGGTCATCGTAAAGTGTTAATACGTATGTGTTAACACACCCTGTGTGCTTATGTGGTTTATATGTTCTTATGGCAATGTTTTTTGTTATTTCTTAGAAACATGCCTAGTATAATCATGTAGTAGATGTGCTCCATTTACAAATGAAGAGTTTGAGCTAATGAAATGTCGTCAGATCTGTGTTGTCATTTGTCACTTGTGTATTTTGAGAAATATTTTTGAATGCACATGGATATAAAACATATTCTTTTGGAGCTTTTCTCCCTGGGCCTCCACTGAAAATGGACCTACGTCCAGTCGGACACTCCCTGTCAACAAATATAAGTAAATAAATAAATAAGTATGCTTGTCGAATACATGTTTCAAAGTAATATAACCGCTGTCTACAGTTACAAAATGGCTACAAGTGGTAAAAATGTCCCATTCTGATGTACGACACAATAGCTGTCAAGTTAATTTCATCTTGTTTGTACATGATGACGTGCAGAATACAGCACTACTGTCAGTTATCACACATACATTCCTTGTATATACGTCGCATTCAATAACTTGCAGTCTATGCAAATAGTCTCTAATATATCCACTGTCCTTGTTACTGTTATCTCAACTTTATCATTACATTAATATCACATTTACTCCCCTGTGTCACAGTGTTGCATTGTGTCCCTCTCTCATCCATGTTACCATTTCCATTTTTAGTTACGTGCTTGGGTCATGAGCTGTGAGCAGGATTAACTATTATTATATCAATATGGAAGCATTAATTTTTCAAATGTTTCTTTGTGACATAATTAGATTTGACTGTATTAACTGAGTACATTTTCTCCATTTAGCCTCACCTCTTACTAATGTCTGCACTATTAACATTGCATTCTGTGTACGTTCTCCCCATTTAACATCTACTGCATCTTAACTCTCATAATCAAATTGCCCTTACTTGATATAAGCTGTCCAGGCTTGCTCGCATAATAGGTTTGCTTACAGGCAAGCTGTTTTGTACTTTATGAGTTCCTGTTTCCCTGCACTGTTTCATAGTGGCCAATACTGCTGCTGGCCACAAAAAGGTGCTGCTAAATGTGTAAGAGCAATGAGCAGCACGTATACTCAATGAACGCTGCTGTTCATCTCGCAAATGAGCCAAAATTGTATAATTTTCACATGAAGCCTAGGTGATTGTTAATGAGTCCAGGGAATATTTAAAAAAACTCAAATGAAAGCTAAGCACATTATTTTGCAGCTAAGTAAAAACTCTCTTTTTACTTTGTCTTGTTCATGGAACTTTTGGTCATTTAGAAGCTTGGTTTCTCCTATAACTTTACATAATGTTTACTGGTAAACATGTAATACTTTTGAAAGCCTACTCCACTTTTACAGGAGGGTGGTGTGTGCGAGGAATAAACTGTGCTTTTAAGGAAACTGACAGCTAATAGCAAAAACACAAACGGGAGTATATCTTTAATTTTCATCTGTTCTTATTTGATTACCAGTGACTGGATGCCAGTTTATTTCAACATCTCACTTGATAGTCAAGAGTGACTTATTCTTGTTGACTGGATCTCAGTTCTTTTTTTAAAAAAAACACCATTCCATAGCTGGACCGGTAAAACACCACAGATCACTATACTGGATGTTTAATAATGGCAATTGGATAGAGTCTATTAGATTTCTTACTTGTATTCCCTCACTAAACATTCCCTATAGAGTGCTCTTTTGGGGTCATGTTACATTCTAACTCTAAAAACAGAATGAGCTGGAGTAACACCATCTGACCCCTTCTTGGATGGCATCAATCAGCAGACAGAGGGTGGCACACCCCAGGTCCAGATCCACTTCTGTCCTCCTACCAGAAATGGCCCCCACTATTCTCCACCCACCTACTTTCAGTTGGACTTGTATAAATATAACAGCACACTTGCCTTGAAAATTTTACATTGTATAGTGCAGCTCTCATCTCTCCCTAAATAAAAGAACTGAGATTTTCTGCTAGATTAGAACCCTCTGCATTGTTTGCTCTCTTTTATTTTGTATTTTTATCATTATCTAGATAAAGTTTTGACTAATGCAAAAAATTGGTTTGATTGACCACAGGACCTGGACTAGCTTTACATTTACCTCGAGAATAACAGCAAAAAAAATAAATAACTAAATAAATAAAATGATTTTTAAGAAACTATGTAGCATTGTTCAACATTTGTCCTAGTCACCTTTGCTCATTTTTCTATTTTTGGCCACATATTTCCAAATTGGACCAATCCATACCTTGACAGACATGGGTATAGTTTAAAGGTCAAGTTGAATTATATTACACATTTAGGTGGTGACTTCTCTTTTTAGAAGTGTTCTTTCAGGCTGATCTTAGAAGCAGATTTACACTGGAAGTTCATAGTAAGGACTTTTATTGCCAGAAAGGGTACAGTTCTCTAAATGACTGCCAATATGGGGTTAAAACTGTTAGTTCTTGGTTACTTCATGGCAAGAATTACTGAGTCTTTCTTAGTTTGTGTACATTGATTATTCCACTGTGGACTATGGAAGTATTTATTTATTTGCAATTTGTTAACTAGGTAAAACAGCTACTGTCATTCTCTTATCTGAGGGTGGTAATGATTTATGCAGCTGCTAGTTATTGTCCAATTAGTCCCACCTGTGTCATTGGCAAAAAGTTTGAATGACTGCATAATAAATGATGAGTTATTCACTACATTATACATCTTCCAACATGGTTTTCCTCCTGTTAGATCATCTGTGACAAATTTGCTAAGTTTTAATCAGCATATATGGTTTGATTCTTATATCAGGTGCCTTCTGTGTAGAGTCTGAATATCCTCCCCATGTTCATGTGGGCTTCCTTCAGGTGTTCCAGTTTCCTTACACATTACAAACGCATGCACTAGAGGTGCTGGACACTCTAAACTGGCCAGAGGTGTAAGTGTGAGCATGACTGTGTAGTGTGGAGCAACACCAACATCAGGACTAGTCACCTGGCAGTGTGAACCTTGGTTCTAGTTGATTGCTACTGTTGATGTGACACCCCAACCCCATGTGTAAAAATGGGAAAAGGGGTTCTGGATAAATGGATGGATATGGGTTTATCAGTTGATGTCATCTACTTGTTCACTGTCAAAGCATTTGATTCTGTGCCACCTGGGAAAAGTATGCCCATCCTGTACAATATGAGCATTTATTCATACATTACCAGATGGATTGGTAGCCGGCTGACTGAGAAATCCTTTAAAGTTAAAACTTTACTTCTGAGGATGGAAAGATAACTATAGGGGCACTCCAAGGTTCAATGCACTGACGTCTGTTGTTTAATATATTTATGTCTGACTTTCATAGCCAAAATAATATACTGGTCAATACGTTTGCTAAGGATACCAAACTTGGGTAAATTATTAAGTTGTTAGACAACCAAGCTATATTACTTGGTTATCTGGACATCTTGTATTTTTTGGTCACCAAGTGAACTCAATGCCAGTAAATCTAAAGTATTACATTTTGTTTCTAATAATCTGTGTTTTCCATATTCATTAGATAATGTTCTATTAAATAATGAGAACAATGTCAGGGATTTAAGTTTGGTTGTGGATAGCCAATAAAATATTTTAATAGTAACAAAAAAGTGTGATGTCCTGATTAGGGGTATTTTATGCAGAATCTCTAGTGATGATGAGTGAGACTTAATTCATCTTATTTCACATTTTCACATTTACTTGAGTCTTAGTTTGTGCAGCATTCAGAAATAGTTTACCAGCCCTATGTTGGAAATATCTTTTCCTGTAAGTGACAAGTGGAGTACCACAGGGTTCAGTCCTGGGTCCTCTCCTGTTTGGTATCTACTTCTCTGAAGTACAGGCTAACACAGGAGGTCTTTGGCTAACAAAGTTCGCAGATGACTGAAAACTAGGAGCCATAATCAAAACTCCTAATGATGTAGACATCCTACAAAAGGGCCTCACTGAGACAGATGCCTGGTGTCAAAGCCATGGCCTCAAGCTCAATGCCAAAAAGTGCATTGTCATCTCTTTTGGTAAAAACTCTGCACCCATGAACTACCACATAGACAATAGTCTACTTAACACCAAAAGTGTGATAAGAGACCTTGGGACACAGGTGGACAGTAGTCTCTCCTTTGATAATCTCATCACCACAGTAGTCGGGAAATTCTTTTGCATGGCATACCTCATCACAAAAGGTTTCTCATCCAGGAAAAAAGAGGTCATTGTTTCCCTCTACTCATCACTCATTAGACCTATTATAGAGTACAGTGCCCCTTTTGGTAAGTACCTCACAAGACATTTACAACAGCTGGAAAGGCTGCAGAAATACCTCACAAAGAGGATTACTGGCCTCAAACAGATGCCCTACGCAGACTGTCTCAAAAACCTCCAGCTTTACTCTGTCACATATCGCCTACTCAGAGGCGATCTCTGCCTAACATACAAAGCTATGTCAAACCCAGAGCTGTTGGACATGCTCCCCTTAAAGAAATCCCAATCCCTCTGAGCTACACGCTCTAGTGACCTAAACCTTGTCACCACAATAAACAGAACATGCTGGAGGGATAGATTCCTGTCCCAAAGACTTCCCATACTCTGGAACAAACTACCTATCTATATCAAACAAAGCTCCTCATTAACACTCTTCAAGAAAAATCTTAATGATTGGATGGGAGATAGGAAATTCACCCCGGGGATCACTTCTGTGGCTCTGCTTGACAGGGGCACAGGAAAATACATTTCTTGGGTGGCAAAAGCCAGAGTACCATTTGTCTAGACTTATATAGGCCCTAGGGCCAATAGCCTAGTACCTACCTATGAACCTATGAACCTATGAACTACCATTAGGGATCAGAAAGGCTGCCACTCTTGACAAGTTCAAAGCTGATTTAAACATTCCCTAATAAGTAGCAAACTCATTTAAGGCATCTGTTGAGGCTCAGAGTTTGTGTCATACTGAACATTGAAAATTATCAACAGCAGGGAAGGAAGGGTCTATGACAGTCATCTGGGAGACAGACCATTCTCTGCAGTATTTAGCCTTATGTCCTCTAGCACTATCATTGCCCAACATGATGGATCAATCTATGGACTTGAAATCATCAATAAGCTTAAATGGCATCATTCCCATATGTATCTTGTCTACTGTGCATGTGTCTACTTTATTTTTGAATACTGCACAAACTAAGACTCAAGTGTATGTGAAAATATAGTTTGTCCCAAAGACTTGGAAGGCAGTGGGTTATAATTCTGTGTTCTTTCTCACTGGTGTTTCTATTTGTATTTACATTTATAAGCCTTGTAGTTGCTCTTCATGTAATGCATGACAGGTACAATGATACAGACTCTGGTATATTAACTAAAGGTAAATCATGCATAAGTTATTATATAAGGAAGTGACTTTTTAAGCTTTGTTTTTTCTTTAAACTATCAAAATCCAATGCGAGAAGAAAAGGACTTTTCCAGATTAGGACCTACTGTATGGAATCATCTCCCTGATGAAGTGAAACATGATACAACACTGGAATAATTTAAGGCATAACTACATGAACATCTACAGAATAATGATAAATGTGCCTTCATTCATGGTCCTGTTTAAATACCACAGGAATTATGTTTTCTACTTGCTTGACATCACCTGAATCTCATTGATATGAGTAGGTATTTTTTGCTTCTATTATACATGCATGTATACACCATATTGTATAATCTTGTTTATACTTTCCGTATTATTCTCAGGCATACATTCAATTCCATATGTGTAAGTGCCTTGTAAGTTTTTAAGTACACATACTTTGACAGGACTTTTTGTATAAAATGTATTTGCTTCACTTGTAAATATTCGTTTGGACTTCATGTTCACACATTTCTTCTCTGTTTATTTGTATACATTCAGATAAAAGGTAAAATGGTATACAATGAAAGTGATTGATTTTATGTTTTGTACTATTATCATTACCCAGATTGCAAAAGGTCAATATACCACATTAAATACCTGGTAAACAAATGGCAAAAAATAAATTACACACAGCGTTTTACAAATTACAAAACTAGTTCTATAAATATTGTGTTAGCAAAAAATAAATAAATAAATGCACAAATCACTCCTGATATTGTTAATACATTTGTAATTTTTCCATTTAGTTTGTCTACAATATGTCAAAATAAGACTCATATCGCTTTCTGACATAGCAGGCAGAAGTGGAAGATGTTATAACTATAGTTAAAGACCCTGTTGTCAGTTAGATGCATTTTATTCTTTTCACTGCGATGAGTAAACTGCTGTTCTAATGCATTTCTGCTCAGTACATCTAGCCATAAAAGTCACTTAAAAGGTCTTGAGCGTGATAAGTTACACAGTGACTGCAGACATCATAGCTTGATACTTTTAATTGATGTGATATATATCATATTATGCACGATAATATATTTGTCTTGACAAATTCAAGCAAAGATGCTTAAAATGCAGACACATAATGATATGGTTTGTTGGGTCACATCTAAAAATATTGGCAGTACCATTCAAATACCACCAGCAGGCAGCAGTACCACACATTTCAAAGTACCTGACTTCAGATTTGGTCTGTTATATTTAAAATAAGGTGAAGAAATGAGTTATATCTGTGACCTTAACTGGATTTATTGGTATGCCTTCTACAGAACACAAGTAAACTAAACTTTGTAACATGGGTAGCATAGAAGGGGTAGAAAATATATAAATAGAACCTTTTTCAAAGTAAACTATTTAAATAGAATTTTCCCATGCCATATTAATTACTGACGTGTAGCAACTACAGAGCATTTGAGAATTTTATAAAATCTAAAAAAAAAGTGTACATTTTACATTGGCACTATAATGCCCCAGCCCTGACTGTTCCAGTGATATCACATGGCACCATGTCACACAGAATTCCACTCCTGCATCATGTCAAAATGATGGATTCACTAAAACTGGAAAATGGATTCCCTGAGATCAGTAGAGTCTGTTTGAGAACGTAACATGAAGCACATTTAAACTGCATAAAGTTGTCAGGTCTATGCTTAAAGCCTTGTCATTACATGCAGTCCATGTAGCTTACCTTCAGCTATTTGAATTCCAAGGCAGAAAAAATATATACCTGGGGTTCATTAATAAGAGAGTACCCTCTGTGCTAAGCTTACACATTTACTTGGTGCTAGCCCAATTAGCAGCAGAGATCACTGAATATGCAAGTTAGTAAGCAAGCCTGCATGTTCAGCAGCACCTGTTCATGGCCAGTACAAGTGTTACTGGCCATGAAGAAGTGCACGGAGGCTCAAGAACAGTATATAAACAACAGGTTGTATAAATAACAGCTTGTACATACATGCAAATCCAGTAAGCAAGGATGCATGGACAGCATAATGCAAGACAATGGCAACTGGAATTAAAGAACAAGAGGCGGGGAATGCTAAACGAAGAACTTGTACTCTTATATATTTAGATTAGTGCACAAGCAGCAGGAACTAAATTGATATTTTTATTTATGCAAGTAATCTTGCTCACTTTGCGACATGTACATAGATAAAAACAAAATGCTTACAAAGGATGTAAGAGATGTTGAGCTGAGATAACAGCTAGCAAGGACAGAAGCTATGGATATTTGCATATCCTGCAGTCACTGTGTATCAGATGTGTATCCAGAAAGGTATCTGTTCTAATCAACTATATGCTATATTCTGCACATGCCAAGCACAAACAAAATAAATGAACGATATAACATCTGTCTCATGTATTTCAGAGATGGTCACTTGTTTTGGCTGACCATTGTCAGTTGTAACTATAGAGGGCACTGTAAATTTGCATATACATAAGCCAAGTGTGTTTCATATTAACGTAAATTATAAACATACATATACAGTCATAAAACCTAAATGAATGGTTGCCAGTAATTATTTTCTGTCACATGCTCAGTAATATTTCTGTTACTCACAGGATTGTATTGAGAATACCTTGCTGCAACTGTGTGGCAGGTGTATGGAAGCACTCTGCCACTGAATCGTATATTGTCAGAGTGATCAAAGGTAATAACTTGCATCCACATGATTGGTGTTAAAACTTAGATCTATAGAGGTTAAAGAATTGTAAGGCTGTCCTGGTCTTATGGGTATGAAGCAAACAATGCTAATGTTTTTTATAGCAGTCTACACACCTGTGACAATGTGGAAATATTGAGAAGAGTCATGTACTCATGTGCAATCATTCCGGTAATAGTACTTAGTGATGAATAAAGCATTTTTTACATCAACCTGCATGTTGTGAATGTTACAAAGTCTGTGACTCTTCATGCATACCGTGTATGTGGCAAAATACACAAAGAAGTACCACACTGGCCAAGAATTAAATGATCTGATATACATAGCACTGTTTTTCTACCAATACCAGATGTGGCATGCATACATGCAAAATGCAGCACAGTGATGTGGCATATACAAACATTCCCAAAAACCAAGGTACAACCAGGGGTAATCAGTCCTGTAGCAAACAGGTTGTTTCTAAATGTCATGATGTATATCATTACACATAGGGTGCATTTAGATGTATATCACAGAAGGATAAGTAGCCCATAAAAGATTTTGTAAAAGTAAAAGCCGATGCCAGCATTAAGTAGTTAATGCATCAGCTAATGGGAACATTTAGCAAAGATAATGCTACCAGACATAATGGTTTGTTGCAGCATACAAAATGCAAAGATTGAGTAATACCATCTGTGAATTGAACCCAGGAGAAAAAGTAAAGAATTAAATGGCAAATTATGCTTATTAATGCCACAGAAGAACTTACTTTTGAAATTGTAAGTTGAGTTATGGAAATTTCATCAAGAATAGAGAGATACTTAAGAGATGCATGTATGTGTGCCATTTTAACAACTCTTGGTACTGGGGTTCTATGTAAAACCCATTATTTGTGCTTGTAAATACATTTCACATTGCTGTCATGACATGAGTAATATAAGTTGTGGTAGGTTCCACACATACTTTTCATGACATGCTGCTCTAGACATATGTGACAAGTCATATCATTTTAATTACGTTATGCACTTTAAACTTTTGCAATTGCATTTTATATTAACTGTCATCATTGCTTATGCTTAAAATAATGTACAAACATAATATTTGAGGTATGTAGCAATCCATAAGGGTAGCTGTGTTGCCAATTTCATGTTTGTAATGGGTATTTGTATTTAATGTTACATTGTTATTTAAAAATAAATGACTATACTAATTCTAATATCCTCAGTAAAATTATCTGTAAACTGCATTCAAACCCTAAATTGCCTGCTCTTTTTCTTTAAGCTCACTGCAATTACACTTTGTGCCACACAGACATTTACCCAAGAGGTACCATTTCTTCACACCATACTGTCCAGTGTTCTGAATGCAGGACACTGGTGCCAGGCTAATTTTCATGACTGAAGACAGCCCAAATGAAATGTTTAATTTCTTCCTTCAGACATGAACTGTCATTGCACACTGCCAAGTGGCACACAACTGCAGAAGTTAAAATATATATTTTTTAATTGTAAGTCAAAATAAAAGCATTATACAGTATATTGAGTAATGAACAGAGCACTTATGGTATTATCCTGACACGGTCATCCTTGTAACACCTGCTTGCCACATCAAAACTTGCATTTGTGTTACACATCATTAGGCCTTATTGTAATGCCAATTATTGAGAAAGGAGACACAGAAGCAGATGATATTAGCTACTTTTTGACACAGTATATGCAAGTAATAATGACATACTTTCAAAGGAAATGTATTACTGTCATGATTACTACTTAGGAGATATGGATAGACAATACAGTACGTTGTATGCATAGTTCCACATTCCTCATGTTACTGATTTTTTGTTGTCACTCTTTACAAACTATCATAATATAGATCATTGTTAATAATTTGGCAGTTAGCTTAGAGAATGGTCCACACACATGCAATATTTAATTTTCTCAGCCTCCATTGCCTAACTGTGTGACATTGAGCAAGTCACTTAACCAGGTAATAGTATGTAAAAGGTCCATGGAGATCAGTGTTGTACTCTAGAAAATAAATGCAAATAAAATATGGATTGCTGGGTTTCCAACAGACATTTGTAACAGAAATTCACAAGGACTATAGCTATATATTTAACATTTATCACACAGACATAGGCTGTTCAATTCATATATAAAAATGCATTTTAATACTTATTATGAAGCCTTCAGTAAAAAGGATCTGTATGTCGGATTTGAATTCTGCATTACCTGTATGGTTTCATCAAACTCATTCCAATTGTACCTTATACCACAGAGATAGCAGGCTGGTAAATTTTCTTCACTCACTACTGTCCAGAGTGCTGACAGCCACAAATTGGTGCCAGGCTCATTTGTGCTACTGATGGCATTCTAAATTGTTTTTTATTTTTTTATTTTTTATTTTTTTGCATTGTAAAGTGAACTGCTGTTCATTGCTAGTGATCACTGACAGTCAATAGTGAACAATGCCACACAGCATGGATAAATGAAGCTAAAAAAAGTTTAAGTTTCAACTGTGTCTTACTGATGTTTTTTTTCAACTTTGTTGTCTTATTGCATCAAACTATACATATTACACATCACATCTTTCAGAAAAATAGCTCCCTATTTAGAGTTGAACCTCAACACTGTGACATTAATATGATACATTTATTTTCACTATTTGCCACTGCCATATTGTGAAGAACAAAAAGTAGATTACGTATAATCAAAATGTGACATTGTATTACTTTACATTAAAGGTCCGAAATAAGCATTTTCTCTCCATTGTCCTTAATAATTGCCAGTAGATATGTAGATGAATGTGATATTTCCAACAGTTAAGCAAATTATTTCCTGTCACACTAATAAAAACTTTTTGCAACACTATATTATTTCTTCTCTTTCTTTCAGGAGCATCATTCTCTTTTTATATTTTTCTAACATAAATGCAAAGTAATTTGGATTGATTTGATATGTGTTTGCAAATTTAACTGTTATATATTTTACATGAATCAAAGACAACTCTGTACTCAGGGGCACAGTTAGATCATACGCATTTAGTAATAAAACTGTTATAAAGTTTATTTCCTAAGTCAATCAATGTAATCTCAGACTTTTTGGTAAATATATTCTCCTCACACACCATCAGTTAAGTGTACATCAAACTGGCAAGAGTATAAGACACTAATTATTCCTGCAGTAAGACTAACCATTCATACATGCAAGCCCTTTGCAAGCAACACTTCTCATTGTTCATTCTTGTACTGATTGGGCATATGCAAAGAATTGTGTAGGTCCTCGCACCATGTTTACCTTCCAAGAACTTAGTGTAGATTGTTTGATTCATGAATGTTAATGAGTTGACACCTAATTTGCATATTTGCAGTGCACACAGCAGTGACTCTGATCTATAAATGTTAATCATGTTGATTGGTCACTTGTATCATAGTAGGAGAGACTGTTTGCAAGCAGTGACTTTGATACTTCTGTTTCAGTGCTGTCATTGTAATTGTTTGGGTGCTTTCATATAAATTTCTGTGAAGGTATGTGATGTTTATTTATAAATTCATTATTTTAAACATTAGTGATGGCTTACTTTTTATGTAGCATTATGTGTTGTCTGCAGATTTTCCACTGGTGTTGTTATAGTATGTTAAATCATGATTTTTTAAATTAAACTCGTGTAAAGTTGCCTGCCATTATAGAAGCAGATCCCTAATGATGAGAACATATGTTATAAAACATATTTTTAGGGTTAGAAACAATGGCATGGTTACACTGTATTCAAAGAAATATGTTAAGTCTGTGATATAAATACCTGACATCTTACATAGGTTATCCCAAATGGCAAACATGTTTAGCATGCTAGATTTTAATTTGTATATTTTATAAATGCTGCTATCTATTATGGACTTACAAATTCTTGTCATCCTTAAAGTGCTTTATCATCATTTTTCTTTTTTGTTTGTTTTTGGGTGAGAGAATTTTAGAGGTTTGTATTACCTGTCTATAGAGAGGCATATATTTAACTTATGTTCATGATGTCTGCATGCATTCATATTTATTTTCTGGCCAGTCACTTTTCCTAAATTTCTGATAGATAAATGTATTTCTCTTATTTTTTTTTTATAACATAGATGGATATGGTGCCCATGACATCTGGCCAATGAAAACTGCCATTCACAGATGTGGAGAATGAGGTGATAGTGCAAGCCATCCATCGACACAGATCATACTGTTAGAGAGAGGCAAATCTAATCCTTCTGTGACCATATCTAGGAGGATGTGGTGAATGATGTGAATCCTGTGGAAGGCCATGGCTGTGATTATTGGAAAATTAAACATTAGGCTATTGATACAATCACACAAGTAAAGAATTGAGACACTAGTATAGCATGGTAATGTAGGGCTACTAGTGGTGACTGAGACAGAGGAGATCCTGTCAACTGTAAGAGATCCAGAGAGCTCATCAGAGTGTTGCACAAGTATGACTGATGTAAATGCTGAGGTGAAGGATGACCAAAGTGTGCATTGGTGAAGCTGCTGGTATTCCATATTAATAATATTATATGTACATACAAATGTATATATACATATGTATATGAGAGAGGGAGTGGGGAAAAAACTGAAGAGAAGATTGTTGTATAAGATCTTTCATAATATGCAGATATAAAGTAGAATTTTTGCTGTTGTGTCATTTGCATTGCAATGCTTATCACACCTCTTTCATTCCATTTTATCTGTCTAGGCACAGCTGGTACTGATTTTCCATGACCACATGAAAATGCAAGGCACATTCATTTTCCTTTTTTTCTATTACTGCAAATAAAGTTGATTTATGTATACATTAAAATATTTTTTAGATTGTAGTTGCATCAATTATTGCTTAACTTAATGTTTACATAACATAAGTTTGTTGTTTTATCCTATTTCTCTCTTTGTTGTGTTAACTACTTATTACCATAGATGAGCCTGCCACCAGCACTGTGGAAATCCTGCTGCCTGATGTCAGAGTACCAGTAACTTCTGATGATAATGGAAGTGATGAAGAGGCACAGTCTGGAGATGCAAAGGATCAGTCTGATGCTGAGATTGCCTCTTCTACATCCTCTGCCCATATTTTGGACATGGTCAGTATGCCTACTCATACCCATGAAACTGAGCCATCAGAGACAGGACAGGTTGCGGGTGACACCGTTGATGAGAGTAGTATCTTTACTCCAGCTGCAAAGCTAGCTGAGGATTTCCCTAGCCATTGTTTGGGAGGAGTACCACATAGGCTTGTTTGCAGATGTATTTGGAGGATGTTTCCTGTCTACCCTCCTGCTGATGTTGGTATGTCAGTAAGTGCCAAACAACATATATGAAGTACCAGCACGAAGGCACATGCAGATTCCACCAGGAACTTGGAAGATATATGGTACTGCATAGTGTGCATTCTGACATTCAAGACTTCCTTTCTTATATGTAGACAAAGGTCCATCTGGCCCACAAAAACTGCCATTCACATACATACTGGGTTGAGCATGTCTGTAATAAAACATCTGCTTGGGGAGAATCAGCATCCACTTGGCAGGAGAGCTGAAATATTGTCAAGTGAGAGCCTATGTGCCCATCTGAAGAAGGTTGAGTAATAACTCTTCCGAAAGCGCTAACATTTATTAAACAGTTCGTGTCTTGCTGTTAAACACCATTTCTTACTTTTGTTTTGTGCTTAGTTCTTTTCACGTACTATTTTCTTGGTTAGCCTATGTGCCCATGCCAGCTCCTGTTCCCCTAGTGGCACTATTTCTACTGCTCCATCAGTGATTGAAGTGTCCACACACAGATGTTGTAGTCACATTCAGATGTGTTAGGCCACTTGGCTGTGAATGCAGTATTGATAAGAGCTCATCCAGCAGACATCATTTGCATTTAGGTAGCACCCTGAATTCTAGCTAGGGTCATGGAATTAGCAGTACTACTCTTGTCTGAGGTAATTCTTGTGGTTGGGGGCAAAAATAGTGAAATGACTACTCTAGCATATATGGCTCACATCTATCTGAGAAGCCAAGATGTAGTACTAGCACAGGTGCTTTGATTGTTTTCACATAAACACACATACACAAAAACAGAGTCAAAAAACTTGCCCATACCACTCATAAACACACACACACACACACACACACACACACACACACACACACACACACACACACACACACACATGCACACACACTATCTAAACAGAACTGTTGACTGCTATACTTATCTTGCTACTGGCCCTGACAATTAGATACTTAATGAATACTTTTTTTATTTGCACACACGGACTTCTTTAGTGTCAGGCCTGCCCACCTATATTCTCAACCCCAGCCCTTGGCAATTGATGTTGATTGTGCCTTGCCCTTTGGTCATTTCTTTGTGTCTTTAAGTTGCATGTATGTCTGATGCATAGACTGGATAGCTAATGCAGGCTGGCAGGATCACCTATAATAAGAAGTCATCAACACAATGAAAGTAAAAGTATAATATAAACTAATGAAACTTATGTTATATAAAACACACATTAAAAAATAAAAGATAATAATGCAGTGCAAAAATGAGTTATAGGTAGACACACATCTACCTTATGAACATTAATAAGGATGCAAATGGCGTGCTTACCATGTGAAGGTGGTCATGGCAACAGAGAACCAGATGTGCCTACATATAAGAAAGGAGATGAAACATGGCTGATATGCATCACAGTGAAGATCACACAAGCAACAGAAAACAATTTTGTTGACAGCTGAATAAAAAGGCCCATCTCAGACAAAAGTTTATTGTCCAGCTAACTTCCCCTCTCCTCTCTCCCACAATTTCTCTTATATATCACCTTTCATAGTGTCTTTCTCTCAATCTCTATCTTTCTCTGTATATACATATAATTTATAACATATTATACATGTGTATATACATATATATGTGTGTTGTATGTATATATATATATATATATATATATATATATATATATATATATATATGGTTTACTATTGTTTGTGCGAACGACATTCTATCGGCTGCAATGTGCTGAAAAACAGAATGTCGAATGCACAAGCACTTTTGCACCAGATAGTCAACTCCACTTATGCAAATGCACAACTGCATTCGCATAAGTGAAAATTGACTTTCTGCACAGAGATCGCAGTACAGTGGGAAGTGCAAATTCATCCACATCCCCACTGTAGTGCCATCTCAGAGTTAGAATATATAAGTAGGGGGGGGGCTGCAAAAACGTGATAGCTGTATAGGAGTTTGATTTATATCAGCTCCTATACAGCTATCACTTGGTAGTTTTAACAACAATGACGGGTCAAATGTGTCAAGTATTTGGTTCAACATTACGAAACTTATTTATTTTTTTTTACTTTCGGTATTACCATTTGTTTATTTGAATGGAAAATGTTTCTCCGTTCAAATAAACAATAGTAAACCTATATATATATATATATATATATATATATATCTATATCTATATATATATATATATATATATATATATACATATATATATATATATATATATATATATATATATATATATATATATATATATATATTTATATATTTCATTTCACCAAGTCCTTTGGGTTTCTAATACCTTGATGGGAATAGACCTAATTCCTAAATCAGGGTATGATTAAAGTTCATGAAATTAATATTCTTTCAGTCACTGATATTAGCCAAAAGTGTTCTTCACAGCACTCACAATGTGCCTAGAACTGACTCCTTCTGTAACTCATACAGAGTTATGGAGTTACATGTATCAGTAACATATCTAAATATGATTGTAGATTTTTTTTATTAGTCCCAGTGTTCCTACTGCTTTTGGAACTATCTGCACAGCCTTCTTCCACATTGCATTCATTGTTGATTGCCAGGCAATTACACCAAAACTGTAAGTTAAAACAGGGACAGCAAACTGGTTTATAACTTGGACTTTATTCCTAAAAGTCAGGGTTGTTTTCAATATTAGTTTTAGTCTTCTGAAGTATTCTTTACTGAGTTTTATTTGCAGCTGTTTGCGTTTTATTGCCATTCCCAAATATTTATGCATTCAATACAGTAAAACAAAAAGTACTGGACAAACACAACTAGACAAAAAGAAATTTATTCTAAAAAAAGTAAGCGCTTTCATGATAATCCAAACTGCTTCATCAGACTCACTCTACAAAATGCAAGCTCTGCTTGAGTAGCAAAAATACAATCAATTAAAAACCAATTGACTACAATTAGAACTGTGCTGACTCTGCTTCTTAATGAAACAAATTCCATAAATACAGTATTCCTATACAAGTCATTCACAAAAATACATATGTATATAAAAATGTGTATATAAACATTTATGTATGAAAATTGTGTGTAAAAACTAACGTCCCCGCCTTTTGTATTTCGGTTTGGGTTCTGGAGCCAAAATGTATGGTATGAGTTGTAGCCTGTTTGTACTGGGGTGCTCTCTGGAGCCTTAAACCAGGTTTCTGTTACTGCACATATATCTATTTTCTTCATACTGAGGAGTGCCTCGAGTGCATGCATTTTGAGGTTAAGACTTCTGGCATTGAGTAGCATTACCCTCAGTTTTTTGTTTCTTGTGCTATTTACAGCAGTGGGTTTGTCTTTTGAGCCTTGCCTAAAAAGGCACTATGTGGGTAGCAAGAGCCTTGGCCAGTATTCGAAAGCCTAAGGGTGACAGGTGCAGGCCATCTCTAGGGAAGCAGCGTGGCTTGTCGAGCATGTCATCCCAGGTGGACAGACACTGGATCCCCTTTGAATGACACCAGAAACTTAGCCAATTGCTGAAATCAAGAATTTTGTCTTTATACTGTGGTATCATTCTTGGTGAGGGCAGGATGCAACTCAGGGTCAGAGTCATACTGGCCTGGGCTATGTGATCATAGAGCTCTTTCATGTCTCTTTTCATGCAGGCCAGGGAGGTACAGTTCAGGTCATTCACACCAACATGGACAATGACAGAGTCATATTTGTACTTGTTCTGGAGTGACCTGAGTGCTTGTGTTATGTGGTGGTTCCTGGCACCCAAGAGGCAGCTAACAGTAACCTTCTCCTTATTCAGCCTAGTGAGTGGAACATCAGTTTTCCTGACTATAGAGTCACCTATTACTAGTATGTTGGGTATGTTATTGTGCCTTAAGGGCTGTGATTGCATGGAACACTGGTTTTGTGAAGTATCCATTTCATGGTTTGTGTTGGGGGGTGGAGGTTGCTTGGATGTCTGCTTTGGAGGTCTTTGTTGCTTTTGCAGATTTTTAGTTAGAGCCTCCGAGTATGTTTTCATTTGTTTATGTGTGTTTTTTGCCAGTGCTGGTTTAATGGGTCTATGTGAGACTGGAGGTGTGATGCAAGTATTTCCCTTCTCCTCTTGACTGTCTGATCCAGTCTTGGGTTGAGAGAGCTTAGCCTCCAGTTTGGCTGTATAATTGCATCTCTGGCATGTATTAGGGTTTGGCAGTAGGATGAGATATCCTGTATGTTTGAACTTCTTACTGTTTATGTTACTTCTATCCATTCGACATCTTTGTCATGTTCCACAGAGTCTTTACAAATATTTCTCCAAAACATTTTTATTTATTCTTTTTTTGGTGGTGTTTCTATTCCTTTTGCTTTGTTTCCCCTATTATGTATAAACTAATTTTGGGTCATCAATGAATTGGTTATTTTGTTCTTTTTATTTATAGTTATCTGCATATGTTCTACATTTTTATGCCTTTGCTGATATTTTTAGTTTATTTTTTGAAATAGTGCACAATAGATCCTGGTCTGGTGTGATAATGCATGTGGCTTTTATCAGGTAATTTATTATGTAATTCATGTAATTCATTATTTTTTGCTATTATCAACTAGATTAATATTGGAGCTATAGGCTTTTATTGTCCATATGTTTAGATGTAAAGTCTCATCTTTGACATTAAGACTAACTGTACATCCATATTCTTTAAGGTGTAAGAAATGTGTCTTATGTATGTTGTCAAATGTGCCTTTTTGTTATACTTGCTGTCTTATATGTTAACTATAAAATTGTTATGGAGCTTTTTTCCCTGGACCTCCACTGAAAATTGACTTATATCCAGCTGGACTCTCCCAGTTAACAAATGTAAAATAAATAAAATAAGTCAATATCAGTTTTTCTAAGTATTTTTTTTGTTGATCTGTTCCCTCTTCTTTACTCTTTTAGCAATGACACTTGTCTTGATTGCTTTATAGTTTGATGCTTCCATCATGGCATTTGATTTCTTTCCTTCCTTTCTCTTATTGCTTTGTGTTTTTCTGATGAGACTTCATCTGTTAATAATTTAGCAGCATATTAATATATCCTCTTTACTTTTATTATATCACAGGATGATTAGTATGATCATCTCTTTTATCAGACTTCGGACATTTTAGGTTTTATATTCTGTATTCTATTTCTTTCACCAGTCTTAATATGTGTATCTAGTAGTCGTCTTTCGGTTTTTCCCAGTTAGGGGTCGCCACAGCGGAACTCCGATTCACTAATGATTGGCAGTAGATTTTCACGAACGCCGAGATGCCAGCTCGACGTTCAACCTTCAATGAAAGCACGCCCATTTACACATGTCTTTCGAACGCCCACCCAACCACGGGGAGGACATGTAGACTCCACACAGAAGGCAGTCCCTGCACTCCAGCCAAGAATCAAACTGGAGAACCTCTTGCTGTGAGGTAACAATGCTATCGCTGCACTGCTGTGGCAGTAGTCTATTTCTGTTAAATCAATGAACTCTTCCCATAGCTCATTTTCTTTTAAATTGAGGGCACATTCTTTGTTCTCTGTTTCCTATGGGCATTCTATAGAAAGTTTATGACTGCCTTCCTGTGATATATTCTCTTCAGCTACATCCTGTGCCATCCATTGATCTTTCATATGGGAACACATTGTGCTCTCACTCCACAATGCTGATTGTGTAAGGGTTGCCATTTCCTCCTTCTTCCCTTGCTGTGCAACTACAACTGATCTTTTATACTGGTTTCCTGCTGAAGACTCCAGAACATCTTCATGTGGCACGTGATCCTATGCTTCCTGTTTCACTTGTTTCTCCCTAATTTAAGGACTCATTCTTCTATCATGCTGTGATATTACCTGTGTTCGATTTTCTACACTAAATCTTTCACTTTAGAAGCAATCCACAACTTCAGTTTCTAAGTCTTTTACTTCTCCATTACTAATACTCTTTTCTACTTCCCATTTGTGTTGTGAAATTGTCCATATATGGATGCCTTTGTTTGTATTTCTCTTCAAATATCTTTGGTGCTGCTTTTTTATACTGATTAGTTTGCTTTCTCCTTTGCATAAATACTGCACCATATTAAATCTGTTTTTCTTTCCAATGTTCATATTTCTTCTTCAGATGTCTCCTGCTCTACCTATTTTTTCTTTAATTTGTAGAGTCATTGTTCCATCATGCTGAAACATAACTTGCGTTAGAGTTTCTACACCAAATCATCCAGTAAGCAAGTATTCCATAAGTTCAGCTTCTATTTGTTTAACTTCTACTATACTAATCTTCTGCTATGTGTTCCCCCTTTGTGATCTTATTGTTTGTATTGTGAAATTTTACATATCTGGGTGCCTTTGTCTGTATTTTTCTTTAAATATCTTTGGAGCTGCTTTTTGTATTGATTATTGTGGCTTTCTCCTTTGCATAAATATTGCACCATATCACATCACTTTTCCCAATGTCCATGTTTCTTTTTTTGTACCTTTCAAAAATCTTTAGGTTTTTGTTCTTTATATTTTTGCACTTCTTCTGTCACGTCTTTTTCCAAGTGGCTCAAAATTTCATTGTCTATGTAATATTTTCCATGGTAGTGTTGCATTAATGAGCACAACTTTGCATTTGAAGCTTTTGACAGTTTTTCTTGTGCAAGCATGTTCCTTTCCTTTACTTTCTCTCTTAATCTCTTTGAATATCTTCTATCTGGTAATTCTTGGCATCTTGCATAGTAATTCTAATGCATAATTTCTTCCTTATTCTCAGTAGTCCTCTCTGTCATCTTTATGGCTCTTTTTTGGCCATCCTCCCACTGAGCCTGGCCTAACTCCATTGTAGGAATGTTTCCATGTCTTCAGAATTCTGCACTGTCATTTTTTCCATTCCTGGCATCAGTGCACATACCAAGATTGGGCATATTTTTATTCTGGGACTTCTGCACCCCTCTGTCTTTTTTATTTTTTTAATCTGCCTCACTCTGTGGTATATGCTACATCAAATACAGCCTATATATCAGTGTCATCTTGGTGAGATTTTGTGAAAACAGGGTCTACCATGTGAAGGTACTCACAAAGACTTGAAGATGAATTTAGTTCCTGCAGTACTACTCTCCATTTCTTGCTGATTTTATCATCTCTATAACTGGATATCTACAATGGATGTTCTGCAGTAGACACACTTGGGTTGACTTCCATATCAGCCCTAACATCAATGATTCTCTGTGAACCCTGAGCTGAGCTGTCTGGATCTCTGACAGCAAACAGGATTTCCTCCATTTCAGTCAGTGTCAGTTCTGTAGCAGGACCACCCCTTCGTAACAATATGTTCCTGGGCAATTGCAGCTGCCATATATCTCACCTGTGTGATCATAGCACTAGCCCTGTATCTTATTTTTGAATATGTATATCCATAATCTCCTACCACATTTACATTGTTTACAACATGCTCCCAGATATGGGCACAGAAGGAATTGTTATTGTTGCCTCTCTCTAAGATGAATGACCCATGGTGACATAGTGCCTGAGTGATCACTTCATTCTCAGTGTCACTGAAAAGTTGTTTATGGGCTGCAGATATCTTGGGAGCCATAGCCCTGCATAAGAAGAAATAGAAAAAAATATATAAATATACATAAGTAACCCAAAAATGATTCTTAACAAAACAAATATCTATGTATATATCCCTCCATCGTGTACAAAATAAATGAGAAAGTTAGCCTCCTTATGGGTACACACAACATAATACAGATCCCCCTCCCCAGCAAACAAAGAAAGGAAAGGAAAAATAATTGCTAAAAGTATGTCAGGTGGACAACATTTGTGTAATTCTGTAGTACATTGCAACATTAATAAAAATAATGTGCACATTTTCAGGAAAAATGGATAACATTTTTGGGATATCCACTTCCATGGAAGGCAGTCAAGCATACATCACAGGCTTAACATAATTATATGGGCTAATAATGCAAAAACCCTTCACCTTGCAAATAGGTAGTATAACATTCTTCTACACTAACTGGTCAGATTCCCAGATAAAACTTTCCATTGAATATCACGTAACATTCATTAGAATCATTTTTATGGTCAAGAAATAACTAATATACATGGCTATGCCACCAGCAAATGAGAAAAGATGCAGACAGTAAACTAAGAAGTGTATTGTAAAATGCAATCCAACAGTAAGGATAAAATACATCAATCTGTAAAACACAGTGTCATGGCTTTGTATGAAGACAGTTGTTAAACTAGAAAGAAGTTTTGCAAGGAAATACCAGTATCAAGCTATCTGGATCCAAACAGTCTCCCATAGTACTGCACAAGCTCTTAGCTTGTACATTTATTTTTATATAGTACATATTCCACCCTCTGAGTACTGTGAATATCAAATAAGGTGACAGTTCACTAGTTTTCATAAATTCCACAATCTGCAGTAAGTGCAGAGCTTCCATATCAGCCCCAACATCAACAATTCTTTGTGAACCCTGAGCTGAGGTGTCTGGATCTCTGACAGCAAACATGAATTCCTCTGTTTCAGTCAGTGGTGGTTCTGTAGCATGACCACCCCTTCATAACCATATGTTCCTAGGCAATTGTAGCTGCCCTATATCTCACCTGTGTGATCATGGCACTGGCTCTGCATCTTATTTTTGAATATGTATATCCATGACCTCCTACCACATTTATATTGTTGACCACCTGCTCCCAAATATGGCCACAGAAGGAATTGTCACCTCTGCCTTTCTCTAAGATGAAGGACCCATGGTATCATAGTGCCTGAGTGATCACTTCATTCTCAGTGTCACTGTATAGTTGTTTATGGGTGCAGATGTCTTGGGAACCATAGCCCTGTATAAGAGGAAACATAGAAGAAAAACATATATGTATAAGCAATCCAAAAATGATTCTTAACAAAACAAATATCTATGAATATATCCCTCCATCATGTACAAAATAAAAGAGAAAATTAGCGTCCTTATGGGTACACACAACTTAATACAGAAACTCCTCCTCAGCAAAGAAAGGAAATGAAAAATAATTGCTAAAAGTATGTCAGGTGGACAATGTTTGTGTAATTCTTTAGTACATTGTGACAGTAACAAAAATAATATACTCCTTTCAGGAAAAATGGATAAAAGTTTGTGGGATATCCACTTCTATGGAAGGTAGTCAAGTATACATCACAGGCTTATCAGAATTATTTGGGCTAATAATGCACAAACCCTTCACCTTGCAAATGGGTAATCCAACATTCTTCTACACTAACTGGTCAGATTCCCAGAGAAAACTTTCCATTGAATGTTAGGTAACATTCTTTAGAATTGTTTATATGGTCAAGAAATAACTGATATACATGGCTATGCCACCAGCAAGTAAGAAAAAATGCAGAAAGTAAACCAAGAGGTGTATTGTGAAATGCAATCCAACAGTAAGGATAACATACATCAGTCTGTAAAACACAGTGACATGACTTTGCAGGAAAACAGTTATTAAACTAGAAAGAAGTTTTGCAAGCAAATACCAATATAGAGCCATCTGGGACCAAACAGTCTCCCCTACTACTGTACAAGCTCCTTAAGTCTCCCATATTACTGTTCTAGTCCCTTACTTACACAACTAATTTTATATAGTACATATTCTGCCCTCTGAGCACTCTGAATATCAAATAAAGTGTGAGCTCATTATGTTCATTAATTCCACAATCTGCAGTAAGTGCAGAGCAGTTAAACATGGTATAAGGACCTACATGTTTACTAGCAGATGTCCTGTCAGTGCAAGGAGGACCATTGACAAGTGCTACCTGGTAAGATCTTGGAAGTGTGAATGATTAGTCTGACTGCAAACATATTCAAGGTTTCATAGTCGGTGATCTTTGATGTACACTTAAAGAGGGTGTATCGGGGAAAAGGGGCTTACAAGAAAGTCTGTGAGTACATTGACTGACTTAGGAGAGCACATTTCTAACATTTCTATGAATTGTTTATGTACACACTTTGTGCCTCTGAACAAAATTGGCCTGCAGTTTTACAGAAGTATACATGCTCTTTGAAACAAATATCAAAAGCAGTGCAAGTCACTTAGGAGTCTTGGTAGAGAATCCTAGCTGAATGATGCTGAAAAGAAAGAGAAGAAAAGAGCTGCAGTATTGCACATTTTAATTTATATTTTCTGAGGAAAGATTAGCTTAACTGTTGCTAATATCCCAATCATCCACACATCTAAGTGCAAATTACAGAGGGAAACTTTCAAAACATAGTTCCACTGCACCTGTTATGTCAATCTTATCCTGACTAAATATCATCTACATGTTATTCTTCACTTTATATGCATGTGCCTGTGGCAAATGCTGATAATAATCTCAAGAGTGTGTTGTGAATGCACTGGTGTCATGGGGTTCATATCAAGAGAGGTATTGCTTATGTGAACATAATGATGTTTAAGGAGCATATATTCATGTTGCAAGGCAACAAAGTTGAAAAAAAACATTGGAATGTATATTTTAATTAATTGTTTCATAATATTTACTTTAAATATTTTTTTCTATTTTTTTCTCTCTTCATCCTTTATGCCATTTGGCATTGCCACTGGCAGTGGTTCTTAGCAGTGAACAAGAGTTCACTTCCTAAAAAAAAAGTAAAACATTTAGTTTGGGATGCCATCTGTAACACACATGAGCCTAGTGCTGGTGCATAGCTGTCAGCACTATGGATAGTTCTCAGTAAATAAATTCCAACTGTCAACTATCTCTGTAGAACAAGGTGTAAGTGAAGAGAGCTTAAAGAAAAAGATCACCTAATGCAGGGTTCTACTCCAGTTTACAGACCATTTTACGACTGGATTCAGAATAAATATTGACTCCCAGTGTTATTTATGAAATGAACAGGCTACAGTGTATGCTAAACATTAAAAATCTTACTTGTGGTCCCTGTGAATTGATGTTACAAAAGTGCTGTTGTAAATTCACCTATTTTTATTATTAATAAAAATATGTGCTATGCTTGTTATGACATATGATATTTTGTAAGGTGTGCTGACACAAAAGCAATAGCGATTGAGTGATATGGACATTTACGTCATATACGATGGAGAACTTTTTCATATCTCACAAGTATATATCATGGCAGTTATACAATATATTGCAAACTTTGATGTCTTGATTAATTGTATGTACTGTGGCAAAACTGACCTCCTATCATTCTCTGTGTGTCTTTTTCAGTACAAGTGTCATTACATGAAATCCTGATTGAGTCTAACCTGAATGCTACTTGTGATATTAAAGTAGATGGGAAAAGGATGAATATGTAATGCCAATGCTATAACTGCTGTTTTCCTTGCTACATATATCCATTTAATGTGTTAGTCTGCAATGCAAGATATTTTTTGTAATGCCTTGTGCATTTGGACTATGTTCAGCAGTATGCAAACATGGTTCACAGCCAAAGGAACAAAGAGAAAAATTGAGCTGCCTTCTGTACTGCAAATAGGCCCGCACATGGCAGTCAGCACTCTGGATAGTACTCAGTGAATGAATTCAACCTGTTAGCTAGCTAGGCTGTAAGCTAATTGAGCTTAGAGAAAGATGATGCAGGGTTGGAATCCATTTCAAAGATACTTTTAATGAGGGCGTCAGAATGCCATTTGTCACAACATTTTTGATTAGGAATGTAACAATAAATACAAAAGAGTGTCATAGCTATGCTTATTGTAACAAATGTATCATTAATGCTTGCTATAGAAGCCTAAAATAATAATGTGTGTAAAATATATTAAACATAACAATTATGATAGACAACAAAATAAACTATACTCAACGGGATAAATGCCTCATTGGGGTAAATGCCTCGTTGATAAACTTTAGCAAGAAAATCAAAACAGGACTCAGGATTACAACAAGGCAACCAGGCCTTTGTCTGAATCAAGCAGCATATATTCTTCAAAAAGAAGGATTTATCCAAGTAACAAGTAAAATCTGTGTAAAATTCACAACTCACAGTTCATTTATTTGAGTAACATAAAAATGGTAAGGACTTTCACTAGATAGTTTCTTCAGACCTTCAATAACAAACATACTTTTCCTTTCCTTATATATTACCTTTAGATATTTCAAAATGTGTCATTACCAATCAAAGCACTTCTTACATAGTCATGTGTCTAATTTAAATATTTATACAAAAATGCAGAGATAAAAACAAAAGTGAAAATGCAGAAATGAAATAATAAAAGCACCCCAACAACTTACTCAATATAAAGTGTATAAAAGTTATACAGCACAAATATAACACATATAACATACACCAATTTATACAAAAATAAAATAATAAATCCATAGCAACAGCTTGCTCAAGACACAATTCAAAAATACAATTCAAGAACACAATTCAAGAATGTAGTTCAAAGTATTTAGGGGTTATGCAGCATAGTTATAACACGTATAACCTGCACTGATTTATAATGTAGCTATAATACAACCATAGAGGTCAGAAATCAAATAATTTGAGTTTCTGACTTCACTTTTTCATCTTCCTATTCTTTAGGTAAGGTTTAATAGAGGCTCTTTCATTGAGTCCTCTCTCTTTGTCTGCTCTAAAGGCTATTATCCATCATGTCTCTCTATTTTCAGTAAGATTTCTGATGTCACCTTCTCTAATACTTGGTACAATAACCTCTTCTCCTTCTTCTTTTGGCTTTTCCCGGTTAGGGGTTGCCACAGCGGATCACCTGTCTGTTCATGATTGGCAGTGGAGTTTTACAGTGTCGGGTTGCCAGCCCGGTGCCCAACCTTCCACAGAAGGCACACACACACACACACACACACACACACACACACACACACACACACACACACACACACACACACACACACACACACACACACACACATGCACTCACACCTAGGGCCAATTTAGAGTGTCCAATCCACCCGCAGCATGTCTTTGGGATGTGGGAGGAAACCAGAGCACCTGGAGGAAACCCACATGACCACTGAGAGGACATGCAGACTCCACACAGAAGGCACCCCAGCCAAGGATCGAACCAGAGAACCTCTTCCTGTGAGACGACAATGCTAACCAATGCACCACCGTGGCCGCCCACTTGGTACAATAATCTCTATAACTCTGAATTTAAATGTATGTGTCTCCCCTTTTTGCATGACATGTTTGGACAGAGCATTATGCTCACTTTTAGTACAAATATTATAAAGATGTTCCCTTATACTATCTTTAAAAACTCTGTTGGTTTTACCAACATAGAATGAGTGGCAACATTCGCAATCTGCTAAGTAAACCACATGACATGTCAAGCAAGTAGCTGCTGAAGTAAATGTGAACTCTTGACCTGTATCTGGATATACAAATTTATTACTGGTATTAATATATGAACAAAAATTACATTTACCACAGGGCTGAGTACTGTATTCTTTATCTTTATGTATTTCTGCATTTTTTTCCATGGCAAAGCAGTTTTTTTAAATTATTCTTATTTTTATACAAGAAATTGGGTTTTGCGCCTAACAGTACTTAACCCTGTGGCAAATGTAATTTTTGTTCCTATATTAATACTAGTAATAAATTTGTACATTCTGATACAGGTCAAGAATTCACATTTACTTCAGCAGCTACTTGCTTGACATGTTACGTGGTTTACATAGCAGATTGTGAATGTTGCCACTCATTCTATGTTGGTAAAACCAACAGAGTTTTTAAAGATCATATAAGGGAACATCTTTATAATATTTGTACTAAAAGTGAGCATAATGCTCTGTCCAAACATGTTATGCAAGAAGGGGAGACACATAATTTAAATTCAGAGTTATAGAGGTTATTGTACAAGTGTTAGAGAAGGTGACATCAGAAATCTTACTGAAAATAGAGAGGCACGATGGATAATAGCCTTTAGAGCAGACAGAGGGAGAGGACTCAATGAAAGAGTCTTTATTAAATCTTACCTAAAGAATAGGAAGATGAAAAAGTGAAGTCAGAAACTCCAATTATTTGATTTCTGACCTCTATGGTTGTATTATAGCTACATTATAAATCAGTGCAGGTTATATGTGTTATAACTATGCTGCATAACCCCTAAATACTTTGAACCAAATTCTTGAATTGTGTTCTTGAATTGTATTTTTGAATTGTGTCTTGAGCAAGTTATTGCTATGGATTTATTATTTTATTTCTGTATAAATTGGTGTATGTTATATGTGTTATATTTGTGCTGTATAACTTTTATACATGTTATATTGAGTAAGTTGTTGCGGTGCTTTTATTATTTCATTTCTGCATTTTCACTTTTGTTTTTATTTTTGCATTTTTGTATAAATATTGAAATTAGACACATGACTATGTAAGAAGTGCTCTGATTGGTAATGACACATTTTAAAATATCTGAAGGTAGTATATAAGGAAAGGTGTGTTTGTTCTAAATGGTCTGAAGAAGCTATCTAGAGAAAGTGCTTACCATTTTTATGTTACTCAAATGAACTGTGAGTTGTGAATTTTACACAGACTGGACTTGTTACTTGGATAAATCCTTCTGTCTGAAGAATATATGCTGTTTGATTCAGACAAAAACCTGGTTGCATCATTGTAATCCTGAGTCCTGTTTTGATTTTATAACAATTATGATATTTAATTTAGAATACAATTGAATAGGTATGATGTGCACAATATTTTGTTATAATTAGTTATTACGTATTGTAAGTATGTGTTTAGGATAGTATGTCTTGTGAAGTATGCATGTAACACAACCTGCTATGTATTACTCAGGTCATGCAACTGAATGCATCTAAAATGTATTTACAAATAGAAATTCTGCCTATTACATAGATAGAAATTATGTCCCATGACTAAGTAAAGTCACAGACACACAGGCATCTCTTCAGTATATATCCATTCATTCTTAAAATAGTATACTTGGAATTACAATGTTAAAAAGCAAGTTCTCCTGTGACACTGATAGTTAATAACCAACATTTAATATTTTTTTTCTTTTTTTTTCCTCATGGGTTTGGTTCATATGTGATACTATTGAATCTTACTGTTGTGTAAGTCCCAACAGCCCAATATGACACAAATCATATTATTTAACTTCCAGCCAACCATGATGATAACAAATACCATAGAACATTTAAGGTGTTTAACATTAAAACATGCTTAATATTTTGAGCAGCACACATGACTAAATGTCACTGCAATAATTCACACCTTCTGCACTTTTGGATATCATCAGTGCCAATATGTCTGCCAAGCCATTGATGTGCTTTCAATTGCGCAAATGCATTTAGCAAAGTTATGCATTTTTGCTCATGAGCTGATACATGGTATGATTTGAAATGGGAGCCAGTACTGACTATGAGGCTGCCAGCCCAGCTAGTTAGAATTTTGTAAATAATCTTATGTCATTTGTAAATATTAATATGTTCCATAGGCATGTCTTACAAATGTAAGTAAAATTTATGCTACGTGCTGAGCTTCAAAAATGTAACTACAGTGTACCCTACTGGAGAAGAGCAGAAATGTATATAGACTATATGCCTATGCAAATGCATGTTTTCATGGTAGAAGCTGGAACATACAGAGCTAACTTGCAAACTCTGAGAAAATAAGCAAAGAGTTTTCTGATGTGCTATGAAGTTAGTTAATACAGCAAAGACACAGAATGTCTGCAGCTAGAAATTCTTTCTATCGTGTGGAAACAGAAATAATTACCAGTGTCAAGGGTAAAAGTATTTAACCAGTTATACGACTTCTAGTTCCAGGCAACTTTTCAGAGATAAGTCTTTTGAAACAGAGGTGACAAAGAATGATGTAATCTGAGCTAACCCAGAAGAAATGTGTGATAATAATTTAAGAACTATCTCAGGGAGTGAGTCTGTGCATTTTGTACCTGTCTTTGGACCTGTAAATATCCATTCAGCACTTGCATTTGCCTGGCTCTTTAAGTAAGTTATTTAGAACACAGCTTCTCTTAGAGATAAATGGGAATATAGTAAGATTAGTTTAGATGTTTTTTGTATTTATGTGAGACTGTCCTGCAATGTTGTTTTAAAATATTTCCTGTGATTCTGAACTCTGTTGTCACTCTGTTGATTTACTGAGTATTGTCTTCTTCTTTTATTATTTATTATTAAATATAGTTAAACCTTTTAATTGTGGCTGGTTTGATATTTAAGCTCTTAGATTACTTGCATATGTATTTGGTGATGCTGTACAGGCCACTCTTGAAGTAGCCTTAAAAGGTTGGTCACACTTACCATTTGTATAATAGCAACATTACACAGTAGAATTGGCCACCTTTTGTAAGAGCCTTATAGTAGCTGATAAGGGTGGTTGGTGGCAGCTGGTACTACCTTATAGTCTTGGTAGAAGGAGACATAGCTAGGGAACCTGTGCCAGCATTCCCCAGGAGTGTCTGTGTGTTTGTATATAAATCAAATCTCAAAGTGTGTGTGTCAGCTACTTGGGCAGGGACATGAAGCACTGGTTGGACAGAGAGGGTACTGGAAGTTTTGGCTTGACCACTCAGCTGAGATCTTAACTCTATAGCTGTGCCAGTGGGGTGTCTTATTTGGGATTTGGAAAGAGAGGGAGAAACCAGCCCCAATTTGGCTGTGATCTCTGTGTGCTCTTAAGGGAAAAGTGTACTTTACTGTGTGCATACTTGTTGTCCTCCCAATGTGCGCATCCCTCACTGGTATTAGTGGTGAGGATTGATGCACCTTGATTACTGGGTCAGTGCTGGGGAGTCACATATTAATTGTTTGGCAGTGGTTGGATATCCACATCAAATATTAATTGGTTGATAGTGGTGAGATAGCCACATCACATATTAATTGGCTTGCAGTGGTGTGGATATTGAATTCCTGTAGCGTGCATACAGTGGTCATTGAAGGTGCTTTTTGTACTGTAAATCAGCCAGACAAGGAGCATTCAGAGTTCATATCACAATTGTTTTATTTTTTTTTGTTAGCTTAGTTAGTCAGGGAGAGCAGGTAATCATGTCAGCAGAGGGGTATGGCAAGTTGACAAGGAGCCAGTTGGCTGAGATGTTCCAGGCTAAAGGACTGGCACATGACAACTTGACTAAAGCAGACATAATTCCAGCTTTAATCACAGCTGCATCAGAGAATAGCAACCAGGATGACAATCAGACTGGCCATGGAAATGTACAACTCTCAGGAAATGTACAGCTCAACCTTTCCACAGAGGACTTAAAAGTCCATCTGGAGTTAAAAAGACTTGATGTGGAGGCCAAACATTTGGAAATAGAGAGACTGAGGCATCTAGAGACTGAGAAAAATGAGAAACTGATGCTGAAGAGTAGGAGAGGTAGAGGCAACATGAAAAGGAGATGCTGACACTTTGTCAGAGTCATGGAGGTAATGGAGAAGGGAGTAACCAAATTCCAGAAGCAACAAAGGTCAGTAAATTTCTTCCACAATTTACAGAGGGGAATAATTTTGATAGTTTCATTCATATGTTTGAAATGCTATGTAAACAGTGTGATGTTGACCAAGGGCTCTGAGTATGGTTCCTGACCCCCTTAATCCATGGTAAAGCTGTAACTTTTCTTTTCAAACTGTCTGACCATGACTGTTTAAATTATAATGTTGTAAGTACTATTTGCTAGAATTTTTTTAAGTTAACACCTGAAGCTTACAAGAAAAAAATTCATGAGCATAGACAAAAGACAGATGAAAATGTGTGTGAATATGTTGCTGAACTGAGCACTTATTTTCATAGGTGAGTGAGTGGATGTCAGGCCACCACTTTTGAAGGGCTGGCAGACCTTTCAGTGAGGGAACAAGCCCTTAGCACTTTGCCTGAGGACATGAGAATCTGGTTAGCTGACAGACAATGCCATACTGTAGATGAGCTGGGGAAGTAGGGAGACGTATACCTAGAAAGCAGGGCATACCTGCACTGGAAAGGGACATCCATTGCTGCTCATGGGTCTAAGGGAACCCATGGTGGGAAGCCTAGGCTGCCCCAACAGAGTCTGCAAGTAGCAGGGGACACCACTAGTCCAGGTACACGTCCAGGACCTGGAGTTAAATGTTTTGAATGCAACCAGTGGGGCTATGTAGCATCCATATTTTCACAAAGGCAATGTGGGGAACAACAGGTGAGAGAGCCAGTAAGTGGGAATGACAAAATGCCAACAATAGGTTGTCTTGAGACAACAAGGGTACCAAACTACCATCCTGCAGATATCCTGATAGGGAATGATTTTGGTAATGCAGTACCATGTTTTCATGCAGTTACACGCAGTCAGGCTGGAAGACAAGCATGTGGGTCTGGTAGACTGGGGGAGTCCCAGACAGACCGCACACTTGCAGCCAGGACTGGTGAGGTGGTTACTTCAGGAAGGGAGCTACCCTGTAGCAGTGAGACTGAAGGTGAGCCACAGCTGCTTGTGGATACTGACATTCCCTTAGACAAAGTAACTGCAAAGGCAGAGGTGAGTAGTAGTACCCAGGCTGACAGTGAGGCACCATTGTCAGAGGATACCAGACTTCCTGTGGAAGGGGAGCTGTGTAGGGTTACAAAGAGAGAAAGAGAGTTGAGACAGGCTCAGCTCTCAGATACGACATAACAAGGCCTGTGAGAGATAGCTATTGAAGCACCTGATTCTAAAGGGAAGGGGGAATCTGTATACTGGGACAAAGGGTTGCTCTATAGAGTGTGGACCCCTGATGGTGGGCTAGTTGGTGAGAGAATACAACAGTTGTTAGTGCCCAGAGCCTACCATCTGGCACTTCTATCCATAGCCCGTGACATTCCCCTTGCAGGTCATATGGGCAAAAAACATACGATGACATGTATTATGCAGAACTTATATTGACCTGGAATTTCCATAGATGTAACAGGGTATTGCAGGAAATGTCAGCAGTGCCAAAAGGTAGGCAAGGCAGGAGACAAGGTGAAAGTTCATTTGATGTCTTTGCCTGTGATTGAGGAACCATTTGAGAGGATAGCTATGGATATTGTGGGACCTCTGAGTACCCCAAGTTCAACAGGGAAAAAGTTTATCCTAATGGTAGTAGATTATGCTGCCAGATACCCTGAGACAGTGGCTTTGCCCTACATTGAGGCAGAGAAGGTGGCAAATGCTTTGTTAGAGATTTTCAGCAGTATAGTTTTCCCAAAAGAAATACTGACTGACAGAGGTGCCAATTTCATGTCAGACTTGCTGGCTTGTCTGTAGAAGTGCTGTGGGATGAAGCAACTAAAGATCACCCCCTACCATCCCTAGACTAATGGTCTTGTTGAGAGGTTAAACTCTACAATCAAGTCCATGATATGAGCATTTGCAGACCAGTTAAAGAGGGACTGGGACAACTATTTGAGCCATCTGTTATTTGCTTTCAAAGAGGTTCCCCATGAATCCACAGGTTTTTCACACTTTGAGTTGTATGGGAATAAGGTGAGGGGACCTTGAGATTTAATTCAAGATTAGTGGGAGGGTGTGTGTGAATCCCACAAAGAGTCTGTTGTAGCATATGTCCTAGCTATCAGGATAAGGCTCAGGGAACTCATGGGCTTGGCCCAGGAGAATCTGGCAGAAGCCCAATAGCAGAAAAAGGTCTGGTATGACAAGAATGCTCAAAATAGAGAGTATGCTGTAGGGAAGCATGTAATGGTTCTCATTCTTGTCAGATACAACAAGCTGCAGGCAGCTTGGGAGGGACCCTACAAAGTGGTAAGGAAGGTCAGTGATGGTAACTACATAGTAGAACTGCTAGCCATGAGGCAGGGGCACAAAGTGTACCATGTTAACATGATGAAATCTTACTATGATAGGGAGGCCCTTATGATGAGTATTTGCAGTAGATTTCAGGAGAAGTCTGAGGGAGGTCTGGTGACTGATCTCCTCAGTGAAGCTCGGACTGACACGTCAGTGGAAGGGGTAGCAATGTCCCAGCAGCTATGTCCTACCCAGGTACGAGAAATCCGAGCAGTTTTACAGGAGTTTGGGGACATGTTCACTGGGAAACCATGGTGCACCCACCTGGTGCAGCACCATGTGGATACAGGACCCTAAATGCCTAGGGTGCCTGAGAGAGTCAAACAGACTATGAGGGAGGAGATACAGAAAATGTTGGAAATAGGGGTAAGTCAGAAGTCCAGCAGTCCTTGGGCCTCCCCATTGGTGCTGGTACCAAAGAAGGTTTGCAGCACTGGGTTCTGTGTGGACTACAAGACATTAAATACTCACACAGCATCAGATGTTTACCCCCATTCCTAGGACAGATGAAGCCCAAGAGCACCTGGCTGGGACTAGGTATCTCACTACTATTGATCGTACCAAGGGTTACCGACAGGTACCCTTGACACCCAGTGCTAGAGCAAGGTCAGCCTTCATGATTCCTTTTGGCTTGTATGAGTTCACAAATATGCCCTTAGGAATGAAAAATGCCCCAGCAACTTTCCAGATGCTGGGAGATCATATCCTCACAAGAACAGGAGATTTTGCCCATGCATACTTAGATGATATTGCCATTTATACCCACTCCTGGCAAGAGCACCTTCAGCATGTCAGGATGGTGATGGGCAGACTACAGAGAGCAGGGTTGACCATTAAGCCCAGCAAATGTCAGGTGGCTATGGCAGAGATCTCCTACCTATCACATAGTGGGGAGTAGTACGATCAGCCCAGAACCTGCCAAAGTCGAATCCATTCAGGCATGGCCGACACCTGTTACCAAAAAGCAGGTATGGGCATTTTTAGGGACAGCAGGTTAATACTGAAAGTTTGTCCCCAGTTATAATACCATAGCTGCTCCCCTCACAGCCCTGACCAGGAAAAACAGGCTAAATAAAGTAGTGTGGACCCCATCATGTGAGCAGCAATTCCAGAAGCTTAAAGGAGCTTTGGGAGGACACCCAGAGTTAGCCAGTCCAGATTATAGCAAAGAATGTGTTGTGCAGGTGGATGCTTCAAACTATGAGGTGGGGGCTGTACTTAGCCAGATTTCTTCAGAGGGACAAGATCACCCAGTGGTTTATCTCAGTTATAGGCTCTAACCCAGGGAAGAATGCTATGCAGCTGTAGAAAAGGAATGTCTAGCCATAGTGTGGGCATTGCAGAAACTTCAGCTTTATCTGTAAGGAGAGAAATTCACTGTAGTTACAGACCACAATCACTTAATATGACTACAGTAATGCCAGCCAGAAAAATTACAAGTTACTAAGGTGGAGCCTAGGGTTGCAAGCATATGATATGACAGTGCAGCACCACAGTGGGGTTAGCAATGCCAATGCAGATGGCCTGTCAAGACAGGGAATGGGGTAAGGTATTTCCAGATAGGTTCAACCCTTTCAAAAAACATTACTCAAGGGTCAGTTGAAAAATTAGATTGCGTTCTCATGGAGGGGAGAAGATTGTGAGGCTGCCAGCTCAGCTAGCTAGAATTTTGTAAATAATCCTATGGCATTTGCAAATATTAATATGATCCATATACTTGTCTTACAAATGTAAGTAAACTGTATGCTATGTGCTGAGCTTCAAAAATGTAACCACAGTGCATCCTGCTGGAGAAGAGCAGAAATGTGTATGGACTATATGCCTATGCAGATGGATGTTTTCATGGTACATACAGATTTAACCTGCAAACTCTGAGAAAATAAGTAAAGAGTTTTACGATGTGCTATGAAGTTAGTTAGTACAGCAAAGAGGCAGAATGTCTGCAGCTAGAAATTCTTTATATTGTCTGGAAACAGAAATAATTACAGGTTTCAAGGGTAAAAGTATTTAACCAGTTTTATGACCTCCAGTTCCAGGCAACTTTTCAGAGATAAGTCGTTTGACACAGAGGTGACAAAGAGTGATATAACATGAGATAATCCAGCAGAAATATGTGATAGTCATTTAAGAAAGATTTCAGAGAGTGAGTCTGTGCATTTTGTATTTCTTTTTGGTCTTGTAAACATCCATTCAGCACTTGCATTTGCCTGGCTCTGTAAGCAAGTAATTTAGAACATAGCTTCTCTTAGAGATAGATAGGAATATAGTAAGATTAGTTTAGATGTTTTCTTTATTTATGTGAGTCTGTCCTGCAATGTTATTTTAAAATGTTTCCTGTGATTCTGAACTCTGTTGTCACTGTGCTGAGCTACTGAGTATTGCCTTGTTCTTTTATTATTTATTATTAAATATGTTTAAACCTTTTAATTTTGGCTGGTTTGTTTAGAGATATTTAAGCTCTTAGAGTACTTGCATATGTATTTGGTGACACTGTACAGGCCATTCTTGAAATAGCCTTAAAAGTTTGGTCACACTTACCATTTGTATAATAACAACATTACATAGCAGAATTGCTCACCCTTTGTAAGAGCCTTATAGTAGCTGATAAGGGTGGTTGGTGGCAGCTGGCTGGTACTACCTTATAGTTTGGCAGATGGGGGCATAGCTAGTGAACCTGCGCCAGTCTTCCCCAGGAGTGTCTGTGTGTTTGTATATAAATCATATCTCAAAGTGTGTGTGTGTGTGTGTGTGTGTGTGTGTGTGTGTGTGTGTGTGTGTGTGTGTGTGTGTGTGTGTATGTGTGTGTGTGTGTGTGTGTGTGTGTGTGTGTGTGTGTGTGTGTGTGTGTCTGTGTGTGTGTGTGTGTGTGTGTGTGTGTGTGTGTGTGTGTGTGTGTGTGTGTGTGTGTGTGTGTGTGTGTGCGTTTGTCAGCTACTTGGGCAGGGACATGAAGCACTGGTTGGACAGAGGGGATGCTGGAGGTTTTGGCTTGACTGCTCTGCTGAGATCTTAACCCTATAGCTGTGCTAGAGTGGAGTCTTATTTGGGATCTGGATAGTCAGGGAGAAACCAGCCCCGATCTGTCTGTGATCTCTGTATGCTCTTAAGGGAAAATTGTACTTTACTGTGTGTGTACTTGTCATCCTCCCAATGTGCACGTCCCTCACTGGTATTAGTGGTGAGGATTCATGCTCCTTGATTACTGAGATAGTGCAGGGGCATCACACTGACACATATTAATAGCTTGACTTCTGCAGACATTGCTGGAGAAGATAGAAATAACGGGTCGTTTAGAGAACAAAAGTGGGGTGTTGAGGAATCCAGGAGTTTTGTGGCACTCTCTGTAAAATGCAACAGTTGGAGTCTGCTGCAATGAGATTATACTTGATTTCAGTATAAGGCTTAGCCATGTAATTGCCTGGCCAAGGCTGTCTCCAGTGTATGTTGTATCCCACTCACTGGGGAGCAATGTTGTTACCACTAGAGTGACATGAAAAGGTGAAAGTGGGACCTTTTGAGCTGATGGGAGGATGAATTTATGACTGAAAACATGCCTTAGTTGTGTAAGTACACTGACCTATCACCCGTTTATGCTATGGCATTACTTAGCCAGTCAACACCATTATTCATTATGTTTTCATATATTTTTTCCTCCTTTCTAAAGCTGCAGAAAATATAGCAGAAAACCATGAGGCACAATAGACTAATTCACCCCAGGGAGGCATGGGATAAGTATGCATCAGGTCTGAATACCAGGCAGTGAATTTATTTTCATTCCACCACTCGATATCATCTTGAGCAGGCATATCTCAACTTTTATATCAAGCCTACATGCCTGTGTCATTGGCTCTTGGTGATTGCATTAGGCAATGAGTAAATCATCTTAATTGTCTGTGGGTTCAGTACCAAGAAACAGATATTAATTTTCTTACAGAATGGAATTTATTAATATATTGACTGCAGTACTGCAGAATATTAACAATTTGATATTTACAAATATAGTTATTAACTCTGAAAGCATATATCTGATATAGCATAGTCAAATATATTACTCTATTTGTCATATCTCACCACTGTGATTGAGTTTATGACACATCAATGCCTTCCCAGCATATCTGGATTTGACAACAGTGATGATGATGTACATATTTATTTCTCATATTTTGTTAACGCATTAAAATAAAAAAAAATGTGACATACCATTCATATAATTCTCTCTTTTTGCCTCCCTCCACCATACCTCTCTGTTTTTTTTTAAATTTGGATATATATATATATATATATATATATATATATATATATATATATACATTTTTATTTTTACTATATTGCTGTTGAAAACAAATGACAATCAGCAAAGGGAGCTAGACACACCACTCTGGTTCATCCCACCATACCGCCACAGCTGGATGCAATGGCACAAACACAGACAGCACAGACACCTGTGTACTGTAATCAAAACCTGTCAGCTTTGCCTCCATAATTCCTGCCCTATGGACTCCACCTGTGTCAGGTAGGTCTGCCCCAACTGCTGATGCAGTTGTGCTCTCTGGGAGCAGTAGAAGTTGAGGTGGCAATTCTGTCACCTATTAGCAGCTGACAGGGCTGGTGGGGGGCATAATGGAGAGAAGCCTCAGTGTCCAAATTGGAAGGGTTGAAAAGGTCCTGCATTGTATTTCCAAACTGATGCTATGTCCAACACTGACCAAGACATCTAAGGCAGGAGATGGTGATGATAGTTCTGAGGTGAGTACTAGATGCTTTTGTTCTCAAGCTGAACATGGATGTGCCTCCAATGTCCCCTAACTATCGCCAATCATGGTATCTCCAACCTTTTATGTCCATCACTATACCCGTCTGTCTTGCATGTCCTATATGGCTGCACCTGCTACATAGCTTACCATACCTACCTGATGCTCTCATTCCTAAGCACCTTCCACAGCATTCCTCCATGTCCAATACCAAAAAAAAAATATGGACAGCTATCCCACAAAACAACTGTGCTGCATAGAGAGCTCTCCACTTTACCTATGTGCTAACTTGGTAAATCTACATTTATGTTGCAAATAAGTAGATTGCTATGGTGCTCTCCTACAACCACAGTCCTGCAAATTCTTTTATTCTTTCCTGGGTGCCGTGCCCTCTGCTTGTTTCATATTTCCACTACTGCATTCACAACCCTCTTTCACAAGTTTAATCTGATCAAAAATAGAATCATACACAACACACAGGGCTATAAATGCCTCATCAAAATGACTCACTTTTTGTCCTCAGCATTTGCACACCCATGATGAGTGATTGTGAATTGAGTTTCACATCCTATTTCGTTTCTGCCATCACCTGCACTAGTCCATTTGACTCAGAGCAAATGTTATTAGATTCACTGTGTTATGGGCATATAGAGTAAAGGCAGAGTAAAGGCTCTACTTTGGAATAGTCACTCTAACAATTCTTAGGCTGCCAGATGTAATGAGCTAGAAGTTCCTATCTGCAGACACCCAAACAACTACCACCTCAGAACACAACACCTGCAACACATAGACCACACAGTCAGAGTGTCAAGCAGTCACAGCCCTTAAGGCCAAACATAATGCCAGACACACTAGTCATTGGTGACTCCATAGTCAGACACACTGACGTCCCGCTCACCAGACTGAGTAAGGAGAAGGTCACAGTAAGCTGCCTGTTGGGTGCTAGAATCCGCCACATAACGCATGCACTCAGGTCTCTCAACAGCAGGTACAAGTACGACACAATCATTGTCCACGCTGGTGTTAACGACCTGAGACGTACCTCCTTGGACTACATGAAAAGAGACATAGAGGAGCTCTCTGATTATGTAGCCCAAGCAGGTATGACCCTGACCTTGAGCAGTATCCTACCTTCACCAAGAATGATGCCACAATACAGAGATAAGATGATCAGCTTTAACAATTAGCTTAAACTCTCGTGTCACTCAAAGGGGATCCAATGTCTGTCTGCCTGGGATGACATGCTGGACAAGCCACGCTGCTTCGCAAGGGATGGCTTGCACTTGTCACCCCTGGGATTCTGGATTTTGGCAAAGGCTCTTGCCACCCCCATAGTTCCTTTTTTAGGCAAGGCTCAAATTCTAAACCTACCACCCTAGAACACAACAAAGAAAAAAACTAAGGGTAATGCTGCTCAATGCCAGAAGTCTCAACCTCAAGATGCATGCACTCGAGGCCCTTCTCAGTATGGAGAACGTCGATGTCTGTGCTGTGACAGAAACCTGGTTCAAGGCTCCTGAGAGCACCCCAGCACTATCAGTTTTACCTCATATCATGCGTTCCCGCCCCAAAATCCGGACAATACCAAGAAAGGAGGAGGGGTATCCATATTCATCAAGGACACCCACACCTCAAGATTGGTGGCAACGCATGATGCATCGGAAACCATCCAGGTGCAATTAACCATAGGCAAGACTGCTCTGCAATTTGTAGCATGTTACAGGCCACCCTCGCAAACACTGGAACCTCACATGGCCTTCCTGAGAACACTGGAGGGGATAAATGTATCTCCGAACACCATCATACTAGGTGACTTCAACTACCCTAATATAGACTGGGAACACTACTCAAGCCCAAACACTCTAGCCCAAAAGTTCCTGGAATTCATAAACTCAAATGCCATGGAACAACTAGTCACCATCCCCACAAGAGGAGAAAACATACTTGATCTCATCATCACGAACATGGGAGCACAATGTTCAACACCAGAAGTATACCCCTCACTGATGAGATCAGATCACAAACTAATCTCGCTGGAGGTCCTCATCCCGCCTCCACCCGAAATGAAAAAGACCACAGTAAAGAACTTCTCGAAAGCCGACTTCACACTTCTAAAGACTAGTGTGGTCTCCTTTAAGGCCCCTGAGCCGGCGGTAAACATTACTCAAACCGCTGAATCACTTACAAATGCCTTCTACCAGCACCTGCAGGGCTGCATGGATCAGGCAATCCCAAGCAAAACAAAGACTCTTTGTACCAAAGGCAAGCGCCCAGTCTGGTGGACCCCAGCCATAAACAAACTCTACAACAAAAGGAGAAAGCTACTACAAGATAGAGCAAAATCCTTAAAAGGTAAGACACTGCTGATCACTATAAGTAAAAAGCTAAGAGCTCTCATAAAATCATCCAAAGCTAATTTTGAGAAAAAAATAGCTAAGGACTCTAAAGACAACCATAAGGCATTCTTTAGCTATGTCAGAAACCTAGGAGGAAACTCCCAGATATGCTCAGAATTAGTTCAAAATGATGTGAAGATTACTGATCCTACAGACATTGCCAACATACTGGCTGACAGGTTCAGTGCAAACTTCTCCTCCCCTAAAGGAGAGATATCTATACCAAATGATTGTAGCCCCCCCAAACATCTCTAATGCCCAGGTGAGAACTGCGCTCTCCAAAGCAAAGAACACAGCATCCATGGGACCTGATGGTGTCCCCGGCTGTGTGCTCCATGAACTCAACGAGGAATTAAACCCACAGTTAGGACAGCTGTTTAATCTTAGTCTCACCTCTGGATACGTACCCAGGGAGTGGCGCACAGCCACTGTGGTCCCACTCCACAAAGGCGGTGCCTCCACTGACCCTGGAAATTACCATCCCATTAGCTTGACAAGCCTTATCTGCAAAGCCATGGAGAGGATCATAATGGATCTCATAAATAAAGACATAGGGAATTTGCAGACTTTGGATCCAACCCAGTTTGGCTTTGTCAAAGGCAGATCATGCCTTTTAAACTTGGTTGACTTTTTTGAAACAGTCACCAAGGCCATTGACGAGGGGAAAGGCAGTCCATACAGCCTACCTAGACCTGGCGAAGGCTTTCGATACAATACCCACTCGTATCATTGAAAAACTCATCAACTTAAATGTAAACCCATATATTACAAGATGGGTTGCAAACTGGCTGAGTGACAGAACCCACAGGGTCAGAGTTGCTGGCGCCATGTCACACTCAAAGCCTGTCACAAGTGGTGTCCCACAGGGCTCAGTCCTGGGCCCACTCTTGTTTGGCATCTACTTTTCTGAAGTACAAGCAAACACAGGAGGGTTATGGCTGACAAAATTTGCAGATGACTGCAAACTGGGCACCGTAGTCGAAAACACATCCGACACAGATATCCTTCAGAAGGGTCTCACAGAAACGGATAACTGGTGCCAGAGCCATGGCCTAAAGTTAAATGCCAAGAAATGCATAGTCATACCCTTCGGGAAAAACAAGGTTACCCCTAGCTACCATATAGGTGGCAATCCCCTGATCACAGAAGAAGTTATCAGGGACCTGGGAACCCAGGTTGACAGTAGCCTTTCATTCGACACTCATATTGCTAAAGTAGTTAGGAAGACCTTCTACATTGCCCACCTTATCATGAAGGGATTCACATCTAGATCAAGGGAGGTCATAGTCTCCCTATACTCATCACTCATCAGACCAATGATTGAGTACAATGCCCCATTCGGAATGTATCTGACCCGACACTTGCAGCAGCTGGAAAGGCCACAAAAGTTCCTCACCAAAAGGATAAAGGGTCTCAAAAATCTGTCTTATGCTGCCCGACTGAAAGAACTCCAGTTATATTCAGTTGCTTACCGCTTGCTCAGAGGTGACCTGTGCCTGACATACAAGGCCATGTCAAACCCAGATTTGATGAACATGCTTCATCTCAAAAAATCTAGATCCCTCAGAGCCACAAGGGCGGGAGACTTAAACCTCGACACGGTTATTAATAGGACGTGCTGGAGGAATCGATTCATTACCCAAAGACTCCCTATGCTGTGGAACAATATCCCGGTTTATGTGAGGCAGAGCACCTTGCTGGCCTTGTTCAAGAGGAATCTTGACCAATGGATGGGAGATCGCAGATACACCCCAGGGGTTACCTCAGTGTCACTGCTCGACAGAGGCACAGCAAAATAATGGGCATAGTTTCTCCAAACTAAAGGGGTGGTGTAAGCCACAAAACTATGGGCTAGGCTTATAAATGCCCTCTGGCAGATAGCCTAGTATGAACCTATGAACCTATGATGAGAAAATTCTCCTATATGTAAACAGATGTTTTTGCATAGGGTGAAGGGTTTGTTTATGGCTGTATGTCAAGTTATTTCATGGCGTTATTTATTTTATTTATTTATTTGTCTGTTTATTTATTTATTTATTTATTTCAAGTTTGTTTGCCAGGATGGTCCATTGGGCCAAAAGAGCCCATTTTCAATGGAGCCCTGGGGAGAAAAGCTCCATAGATACAATTAATAAAATAACAGGTTGTTATAGTAAAAGAAGAGTACATGAAAAAGTATTTGATGAAACGATTTAGAAGATAAAAACAGAAACTGCATAATAATTAGTAAAAGTTTACAAATATATAGTCCCTATCATTGCTAAGATAGATGTTAAGTCTATTACAATAATAAGTAGGTATTTACAAGTCAATTACAACTAAAGTAGCTATTTACAAATATGTATGTTCCCACAGGGGAAATATCATCAGTGTGGGGGGGGGGGGATATTTAGGTTAAGTGAAATAAGGGAGAGATGAGTTAGTGGAAGTAGAGACAGAGAGGAAAATGGGGCGGTAGCTATTTCAGTTAGGATAAAAGGAGAAACGGAGGAGTAGGGAGAAAGGTAGCTGCTAGGGACATTATGCAGGATGGGAACATGAGCATTCCCAGAGGGATGTTAGGTGTGACCGGAGCAGAGTTTTAATGGTGGAGGGGCCACTGGTGAGGCGAATATGAGGTGGGAGGGAGTTCCAGAGACGTGCTAAGGAAAAAGACAGTAGAAGTTTGCCTGCTGGATGGGGAGATTAGTGAAGTTCAATCAGATTCTTTGTATTGGTTCTTAGGAGTCTGTTGGATAGGTGCATTGTAAAGGCTGAGGCAAGGGAGGGGCAGAGAGAGGGACTGAAGATGAGTTTTTGAGCATACATTAGTTGAGTGTAGAAAAGATAGTTGGGCAGCTCTAGCCAATTTAGTTTGTGGAGTGCAATACAATGATGAGTGGAGGATCTGTGTCCAGTGGTGAATTTGGCAATTTTGTTGCAGCAGGAAGAAAATTTTGTTTTAATAGAAGATTGTAGGTTGGTTAGGAGTGAGGCACCATAAAGGAGAGAAGGGATGAGATATGTGGTAAAGAGAAGGAATTTAGTAGATGGAGTGAGGTAGCGAATGTGGTGGTAGAATATACCAAGTTTCTGGTGTGTTTTTTTAATATTTGTTTGTATATGGGTATCAAATTTAAGCTGATTGTCAATGTGAACTCCTAACAGTTTTGCATTGGATACTATGTCAAGAGAAATGTTACTCTGACTGGTGATGGACAATTATTTTTTGCTAATAAATGTGGTTTTGGAAGGGGTGAATATCATGAGTTTGGTTTTTGATGCATTGAGTGTCAGGTGGTTATCTAACATCCATTGTTCAGTGGATGAGAAGTCATCTTGGGTTTACTTTATGAGGGTGGGAATGGAGTTAGCAGAACAGATCATTGTTGAATTGCCTGCGTATTAGACAAATTTTGCATTAGAGATGGCATGGTGGAAGTCGTTTATGAAAATATTGAATAATAGGGGACCAAATATGGAACCCTGGGGTTCGCCAGTGGGAGTGATGAGGAATGGGCAAATGGCTTTCTTCCATTTGACTGCTTGTTGCCTATTGGAAAGGCAACTGGTAAACCAGTCAATAGAAGGGGTGATAGATTTAGATTAGAGAGTTTGGTTAGGAGAAGGGTATGAGAGATGGTATTGAAAGCATTAGAAAGGTCTAGAAGGAGGGTGGATACAATACAGCCAGAGTCATGGGCTTTGTTCACAGTTTCATGGAAGGAGAGTAGCGAGGTAGTAGTGATGTGACCAGGCATTAATCCATGTTGTGCGGGGATTAGCAGATGATGGTTGATGTGGTAGGGTAAGAGTTGTAGGTGGATACACTTTTCAAGTAGTTTGGAGATGGAAGATAAGATGGCAATAGGTCTAAAATTGAGGATGTTATTATTGTTTCCTCCTTTGTGGAGGGGAATAATAAAGGCTTTTTTTTTCAGAGTTAGGGTACATAGCCTTCTTGGATTGACCGGTTTATAAGAATACAGATGGGGAAGGCAATGGCTTCTGCAACTGTTTTTAGGAAAAAGGAAGGGGATATTGTCAGGGGCATTGGAGCATGGTTTTAATTTCTGAAATAGTTTTTTTTATAGTTGATACTGGGATGGGTTTCAGAGAGAAGAGAGGAAGCTGGGAGGTGGAAGTAATTGAGGAGGAGGAGATAGTAGAAGGTGCAGCTGAGTACAGCTGTGTAAGTAGGGTTATTTGTGAAGGATAATATTCACATCCCCTAAGATTGTAGTCTCATTGGTTATGTTGGTGGAAAACCAAGAGAGAATATTCTCGAGGATAGGGGTATTGTCACCAATAGGGATATAGAGGGAGGCTATGCATATGGATTAATGCCTGTTTAACTGGAGTAGGGCCAGAATTAATTCAGCATTGATGAATTGGGGGAAGGGCTTAGTGTATGGAGTAACTGAAAGGGAGGAAGAATAAAGGAGAGCAAATCCATCTGAGGGAATGTTGGTTCCATGTTATGTTCCTCATGTATTTATCTCCAGTTATAACATTTCTTTAACATAGCATCTAATCTCCTACCCCTTCTTACTCCCTGTAGTGAGCACTGTATTGTCCAGACAGATCAATAATGAGGAAACACCTAAGAGTAACACAACATAAAGATGGATCTAAATGTACTAAAACAAAACTCTTGAAATTTCTCTCTCCGTCACTCTGTCTCTCTCTCGCTCTATCTTTACACTTTCTGCTTCAATAAATTGTCACTGTCCCTTCAATTGTATGATTTTAAAATATGTGAAGTAGGAGTCCGTTTGGGTTGTGTTGAGATAATGCTCAGATCTTTAGACTGATTTTCACATACATTCAAGGTTTCTAATCTAGTGATTGCCTGTTTTTGGTCAGACTATTTTATGTGTAGCTCTTGACTACTTATTGTTTTGAGCCATCATTATCCTGCTTCTGTCATGATCTACTCTCTGCCTGCCTCCCTCTCCCCCTCTCTGTCTCTGTAATCCTTCTGTCATCAGTCTGTCTCCTCAGCATTTGTGCAATGCCTGGCACTGAGCAGCATGTGTAACTTAGCAGAAATGGCAGTAGACAGCTTATGGCAAAATCTTGTAAATGTTTGCTTCAGCCAAATTAGTCTAGCACCTGTTGAACTACTGTGTTTAGCTATGTACAGTCTGGGTAATCTTCTTTTGAAAAGGATGAGGAGTTGAATGTACACCATATAGGATGTTTCAGTTGCAAATACTGTTAGGAAGCATCCTGCCCAAAATTTCCTGGTTTTATAACAAATGTGTAAATCATGACACATAACACCTTATTGTAACACATCTCTGTTTTGCATTGGATCATTTGTTATGCTGCTGGCTGTAATGTAAATCTATGTAATGCTAACATTGTTAATGCTGTTGTGATATCTGATTCTTGGATTTTCTCTTACCTCATTGTTTTGTGACTATCCATTCAAAAGAGTAAACTTAAGATTGTGAAGTGACATTGCCTGTGTGGTATGTTGCCATCTGTTTTTACTGTTCCATATTTATTATACTACCAGATGGAATGTACATGTTATGGGATTTTACAATTCTCATGAGCGCAATGAAGACTAATACATGTATTCTCCTTTGTCTCTGTTCTGTTCTTAGATTTGAACTTTGTGAAGTGGGAGGTTCCTATATGGTGTATTTAGATAATAATCAGTTCAGCAAGTTTGCTTTGGAATACTGTCAGGGTTTGAATCCAGATGTATATCAAAATGTCCTTGAATGTTTTGTATGACTTCTTTGTGTGTTAGTGTTGGCTAGACATTTTGTTAACACATCATTATCCTGCTTCTGTATTACTGTGCTGCTCCCCATTGGAAACATCGCCTTTATAGACATTGCCTTACTAATTATGATGACAAACCACAGAGTAACACAACACAACACAAATATGTGCCAAAATGAGCAATACACTAATCTCTTGGTATGTCTGAATATATATTCCTGTCTCAAAATGTCACCCTCTTCAAACCCCTTCTGTGTCATCCAATAAACTTCCTTGAATCAAAACTATTTCCATAAGCCACAATTTCACCAGTAATAACATGCATGGTCCCTCGTGTGTTTTTAATACATCTGTATCATACATATAAGGATAGAAGAACTGCAACTGTCATAACAAATGTGTAAATCATATCATCTGAAAATTGACCATAACACATATCTGTTCTGTATTCAGTCAGATTCAGACATGATCATATGTAGATATTGCTTATTTGTATGAAGGTCAGCATGGAGTACCACATGTTACTGTAATTCCTGTTTAAGTTCAACATTTCAAGGTATGATTGTGCATGCTCTAATACTTTGCTAACAGCTGCTCAAATGAGCTTGTGCTTCATTGAGAGAGTTAAAAAAATATGTGAGTAGGTTGTACAACTTCCGTGTATGTTAATGGAATTTTGAAACTAAGGTATTTGGATTTCAGAGTGATGACTCAAATAATTCATTCTCTTGATGTATGTCTGCACTCCAACAGTTATACCTACAACTTTGTTACAATAGTGTGCAACCTTTGCAGACATAACCCATCACTGTTATTCAAAAATGCACTTCCATATTTATGAACTGTCTGTTTGCATGTTCAGTGCACATTGTACAACTATGAATCAAGACAATGGCAGTGACACAATAAATGGTTACTATTTGCTTGCATCTGTCATGAATACTTGCTTGATAATCCATAGTTTTACAATTGTGGTTGTCATCCACACCCCATAATGTGAAACAGGTGCATGTCAGTCACCGTATTGCAATCAGCATGAATAGTGGTACATAGATGCTATCAGAGAAGTATGTAATCACATGGCACAAGCACAGTGCTGTTACCTTGGCCTGTCCAGACACATACATTTGTCCTAAAACCTGTGATGTACAGTAGATGAAGTTCCAAACAGTGACATTTTAATACATACAAATGCGCATTTTCACATCTTTAAAATCTGACTTTTCATGTGGTACTTGCAATTCACACTCATTCGTGTACTCCAGATTGTTTAACTAATAAGGTAGGTGGTTCAAATCTGACAATGTTGAACTTTTATGTGTGTGGCACTAGTGGCAGGTAAGTAAAGCTTCAACAACAGATGTGTCCACTTCCACTCAGTAGATAAATTCAACTTTGGAAACAGCTCTCTCTGTGCTCAATATGACTTTTAACATAAACATCTTCTAAGCTATACACTGATGAGGTCATCCTGTCAAAACTAAACTCTCACCCTTTAACAGTGAAACTTTGCATGTGCTGCTTTTGATTCCTACTGTGTACTCTAAATTTTGTAAGTAGTTAGGTAGGAGGTTCAAACTTGACAGCGGTGTTTTATACAATTATCATCAGTCTAGCATTACATTCCTGCCTTTCTTTAATTCTCACTCCTCATGCAAAACATTATTATGCATATATTGCACCTACAATTTCCATTTTTTCTATGTAATTTGCTCCTACACCTTTCTAAAGATCCCACTTCCATTTCTTTATCTCTGTAACAATGTAAACTACTTCAAATATAGTTGGTTTAGACTTTGATTTCCATTTTCTAGTAATTGCTTTTTGGCAGTCACCAGAATTAAACTTAGCAAAGCCTTTCTATGTCTAGACAATTCAGATCCTTTATCCAGGCTTAAAAATTAAATTCCCTTGTTACATGCATTTGCTCACCCACTATTTCTGAGAGAGTATTCTAAAGGGAATTTTTAAAGTCTGCCAACTCATTACATTTCCAAAATATGAGTTCACAGCTTCCGGTTACTTCCTCATCACACCTCTAACATTTGCCAGCTACCTGAGGAAAAATTCTTTGGAGTCTGCTTGGGGTAGAAAAATATCTATGCAAACACTTCCAAGCAAAAATCCTAAATCTTGTAGACTTTGTTGCATATTTGGTAGCTATATGCATATCCTCTCAATGTTTCATTGTAAATTGTATATTCATTCTGTCTTCTCAGCCTTTTCTAGCATCCTCCGATTGATTCCTATAGTTACCCTGCAATATTTAATATGCCCAACTAATTAGCCCTTTTTAACAGCAGCTTCTTTTCCAGATTCAACTAAAAACTCTACCAGACCAGGTCTTTTACTTAGGATTTCCCTCTCACTTTGTTTTCTTTGCTTGTATTCTGATATTAATCCCTTATAGGGAAGGTAGTCTGTAGCCTGCAGCCCAAATGTCTTCTTAGCCTCTTCTCTCTCTAGTTATTTTCTCCCAATACCTTGGCTCCTTTACCAGTTGTTTGCAATAAATTCCAGTCCTCCTTCTGCCTATTCCCTGTACTATTAATTGACATCATCCCTATAAGTAGAACCTATTTTCTCTATTCTCTTGGCTTAGATCTTAGAATACTTTCTGTCACTTTATAAATATAATATTCTCTATGTTTGTTGTTATTCTCCTTAATGATTTGCATCTAAAATCCCACTCTGACCTTATTTCTTGAATTTCTCTCGAGATTCATCCTCATCTGTTTCAACTTTGAATTATAGCTTTATGCTTGTGTTATGTATATGAGCCTTAACTGTGTAGCTCTAAAATATTACTTCAAATCAGATAATCCGGAACCATCTTGTTCTAGTGGAAGGATCAACTTATCTCATTTGACCCTTGCCCTCTTCACCTCCCAGATAAAACCCATCAACTCTTTATTAATTACTGTCCACAGCTTCTCTGGCTGATAAAAATATACCTGACTTGTCTATAAAATTAAAGGGACTAAAAACATTTTCGTTGCTTCTATCTTGCCATCCATATCAATAAACAAGAACTTCAGTTTCTCAGTTTTTGTATAATCTTTTGTTTAGTCTCTTCCTACATATCCTTAGCTGCAACAGTAGAATCCCTTTTAACCCATAAATTCTAAATACTTAATTTTATAATGTCCCCATAAATAGGGGGATTTCATGTGTACGTATATAGTCTACAGTTATAGCATCTATTTTGTCTTCATTAATTTTATATACTAAAAGACCCTTATTACATTTTTACCACAGATATCTTCTCCACAATTCTCTAACGAGGTCATCCTGTCATATGTACATTGTCTCCATACAAAAGTCAATCTTTTCCTGCGGTGTTTACAGTTAATAATGTGTTCATATTACTGTTTAGAATGTACATGTATATACAACACATCCCTGTCTAATATATGTTTCAAGGTAATATACCCCCTTTCTATGTTTACCAAATGGCAACCAATAGCAAAAACATGTCCCTTTCTGATGTACATGACATAACAGCTGCAAGGCTCATTTCCACTGTTGTCTCAGCATGTTTTCAACATTAATGTTACACTTATACCCCTTTGTTACAATGTTGCTTTGTGTTCCTCATAAATCTTTTTTTAGCATGTCCATCTTTACATATATTTATGCGTTAAGAATTGTAAACAGGATTAATTTACATGATTTTGGAACTTAGCTTTAAAATGTTTTTTGTGACATAAGCACATTTGACCAAATTATCTGAGTATATTTTCTCAATTTACCCTCCCATCTTACTCATTTCTGCACTGATGCCATTATATTCTGTGTACATTTTCCCCATTTAGCATCCCATGCATCTTAATTCTTTTAATCAGCTTGCCTTTACTTTATATAAACTGCCATCACATATTTGCGTAATAGGTTTGCCTACAGGCAGTTTGTTTTGTTTACACTGTGTGCTCCTGCTTCCATGCACCTTTTCCTGTCTGTCAACACTTCTGCTGACCATGAAAAGGTGGTTATGAGCATGTAAGCATCATGAGCAGTGACTGCAACATACATATCCAGTGCGTGTTGCTGCTCATCATGCAAGCTCATTTACAGTGTGTAATTGTCAGTGAATCCTAAGGATTGCTTTTTTACCACACACCATGTTCTTCAAGCATTAGAGACTTGAACTTAAGTTGAATATGTCTAGGGCCATCACACATACACAAAAAATAAGCAAATTATTCTCATATTCTCTCTTAGCATCTCTAGTTACAAATTCTCAATTACAAACAACTTTAGCCTTTCTCCCCATCTTATTTATTATTACTTCAGTCTACCTATTACATTACTAATACCTTTGATCTTCGACCTGCGCTTGAGCTTGTGTGTGCACTCACATATGCACACACACAAACACACACACAAATTAGGGTTGCCACCCCTCTGTTATTTCCTGGGCTATCCAGAAATCAAATTGATTCTCCGGTAGTCAGGAAGACACTGTATTAACTCTGGTATTCTGTTTCAAAAAAGAAAACAGACTATCTGAGTTTGTAAATCAGCTGATTTACCATGCTTTTTTACAGAAAAGCATAGTAAATCAGCCGAAAGCAGGCATCAGGAATGGAAAACGAGGTCAGTCCCCGCCAGGTGATGTCATACTGACATCACAAACTGGGTGGAATGTGGGCGGGAGAGAGGCTGGGTTGGGTTGAGTTACAGGTGATGCGAGGCGTGTGGTCTTAGCCACGATGAAAGGGTGCAACCCTAACGCTTACACACACACACACACACACACACACACACACACACACACACACACACCTGCTCTTCAGAAGCTGTGTGTCTGTTTTCTTTATTTTAAACATCCGCACTTTAGAATCAGACATGGAAATGCTTGCATGAAGCTCCAGACGGGAAAGCGAAATGTACACGGAAGAGTTCCATCTGTACGCTCAGAGAGGAAACTGAATCATGCACTTGCAGCTTCCTTCAGAGGAGGAGGAGCAGGTAATTCCAGTGATTGGGGCACTTGGGGAGATACACAGTTTCACGGGGGGGGGGGGACATGTGCCCTTGTGTGTTCCCCCAGAGCCTATGATCCATAGTTCTCAATTTCTTAGTGAAAAAATTCTAGACAAAACCAAAAATAATGGGGACAGGGGCAAATGCTGAAAATCACGAACATATTTTAAATATTGCTGTTAGAAACTTAGAAAGTTACCAGATTAACAGGTTGTGCTTAAGTGAGCATGTCTCTGAAGTATGAAACTCAAATGTCTATCATAATTTAGTAACTTCAGGCTTTAATGATAATCTACCATTCTTTTTGAACATGTGAAGTCTGCTAGGCAGACTAATATTTTGTTGGACTGTGCCTTTAAGTGAATTTAGGAAGGAAGGTTAGAAAGGAAGGGGAGAGTTCAGTGAGGAAACATGGCAAGTGGGAAAAAGGAGGGCAGTATATGAGGTCAGGGCTTGGGGAGGTGACTTTTCTTTGATTTGGTAGGGGATTTACAGGCCATTCCATGGGCTGAGGCAGTGGCTAAATGAGTTCTTATTACAGGCCACATTTCACAGGTTGTAAAGGAGAAGATTTGGTGAGAAGAGTTTGTCAAACTATTCAACCTTATAGTTGCCTAAGTCTTCAAAAGGTCATGTAGTCACAGGCACTTAAGGTCAACGACCTTTACATTGACCCTTGCTGCATTGAGGAGGAGCTGTTCAGGGAGGTATAGGTCATAGACTTGAGACAATTAATTGGGTTTTAGGTCCATATACTTCATGGCAGTTGTACTTGAAAGAGAGCCACAGCAGGACTACCATTGTTATCGTACTTATCAACGGTCAGGCAGGTACAAAGGTTAAGGGGTGGTTATGCCTGGCTATGGTACAAGCATCACTTGTAAAAACAAAACACAAGCTAGAAAAGACAGAAAACCAATAGTTTTCAAAACCATAAAACAGAAAACAAATATCCACAACACCACATGGACTCCAACTCCAGAAATGGAGTACTATGGGGAACTAATGTAGAGCCAAAGCCACTAGAACTACACTTTAAAATGAATTTCAGCCTTTAATTCACAATGTGCTTTTCGTCGGCATACAAAAACAGACTTCTTCATAATAAATGAATGTAAAAACAAATAAGCTTATATATACTTTGAACCAACCAATTAAGTAAATAAAACCCAGTTTAATACACTTAATGAAAACATTTACTTGTTACCAGGTAAACGCATACTCATTCTGGACTTGTGTAAAGTCTTAGGTCTGTCTAGACCCTTTAAAGACATTAACGACTCACTGAATAAAAATGATACATTAAAAAACATAGAATTGTACTTGACAAAATAATTAAATTTAAATATTACTATAAAGTAACATAATAACATTGTGAAACATTCATTAGATGTAAAAAATATGCAAATAATGAATTAAATATAATGCATTAAATGACTATTTATTTATTTATTTTACATTTGTTCACCGGGATAGTCCAACTGGATATATGTCCATTTTCAGCAGAGGCCCGGGGAGAGCTCCAAGATAATAATACACATTGAACATTTAGTAAAGGCTAGTTTCAAGCAGATTACAGTCATAAGCAATACCAGCATTTAGCACATATAGTACTAATTTATTATAAAACACTTCACAAAACATAACATTATTTTTAAAGTTATATATACATAACATTACATTCAGGTTTAAGACACATTGAGCAGCAGTTATACAACTGACCCTTCCTGAAATGGTGTGGTAGAAAAAAGTTAGAAGTAGTTGAAGGTAAGGCACCTAAGTAATAGAGAGGTCACCGGTCGGGGTTAGTGCAAAAACTATGAAGAAATGTAGGTAATTATAACAAGCTAGAGAAAAGTATGCAAAAAGGAACAGTTAAGTCATCTTTGTGTGTTAAGGCAATTGTTTTATAGTTTTCTAAATTTTTGTTTCAACACTGCAACCAGAGAAGTACATTAATTGATTCTAGGAGTGCTGGATTCGAGGAACATTCTAGACCACTTACTCTACAATATAGTAATGGGTCACACATAGTTAATAAACTGTAGATAAATACTGGAGTATACTAACCAGTAATGCAAAAAGTAAAAAATATAGTAGGTATAAGACCTATGTTTGTATGCAAATGGCCAAGTAATCTTAAAAACATAGTCAAAACAAATAGTGCCTACAGAATAAAGTCTAGCTAGAAAGGTTCAAGAATGTGCAGAAGCTGCAATCAATGCAACTATATTCTTGAATGTAAGGAATTACAGTTAGATAATCAATTACAGTCAGTTGAAACTGCACAGGATGGGAACTGTCTAACAAAAGGTTTAATGTATCTGGCAAAATGTTTATCATGTGCAGTGTTTTATGAAGGGAAAAGAGAAAGAATTGAGAAAGCACATATATGAACATTATTAAGAGACGTCAAGAAATAATCAAAAGAATGCTCTATTTAGGCATTCCACTATGTGTTGTGGTTTTAAACATTTCTCTCTTATTATTTTAGAAAAGATACCCATGAAGCCTGGAGCGGGGTCTTGGAAGGACCAGAGAGAACTTAGGGAATTGACATGGTAGCTCAGATAAGACTCTACCTGCACTTCTGGAATCAACAAATGTACTTCTCTGGTTCCAGTGTTGAAACAAAATGTTGGAAAACTATAAAACAATTACCTTAACACAGAAAATATTTAATTGTTCCTTTTTGTGTACTTTTCTCTAGTTTGTTATACTTATTTCTTCATAGTCATTTAATGTATTATATTTAATTTATCATTTAAATACTTTTTGCACTCAGCAAATGTTTTACAGTTAAACCAAACAATATATATCACCTCCAATAAAAAGATGATGATCCTGATGAAAATGTAGAAAATAAATATCATAAAAAGCTAAAAGGCTTCGTCCAGGATCAAACCAAGCGGTCAGTCACACCTATACAAGTTGTATATCTGTTCAAAACGTCTTTTCAGACCCAGCGACTGAATACCAAAATGCAAGCAAGATGTAATAAACACCAAATATGAGTCTTTTCAGACCAAGCAATCCATCAACTGAACTGTCCAAAATATAAACGCTTCAAGAACAAAATAAATGTCATAAAAACTTTATATTTATTAAAAGAGGTTAGCGCTTTCACTAAATAGCTTTATCAAACCATCAAGAGTACATACACAATTACATTGCTTATATAGTTCAAAAATTAATCCAGTTAAGTGCTGGTTTTCAATTAAATGATAATTCTATTAACCAAAATAAAATCTTTAACACATAAAATGTATATGTGAAATATAAAACATCCGTTTTTGTAATAATAAATTGTCAAAATTAAAACTGAAAATGTAAAAATATCTTAAAAAACTTTATATTAGTATATATATAAAATAAAATCAATTACACTTTATTCTTCTATTTTTGAGTGTCGGTTTTAATGGAGTTTTCTCATTTAAACCAGGGGATATATGCATCTTTAATTTAATAATCCAACTGGTTTCTATGCTTTCTGTCAAACTCCTAACATCTCCTCCTCTATCATTGGGCTTATTAATATCTATTACCATAAATTAAAAATATGATCCTCCCCTTCTTGCATGACATGTTTGGAGAATGCATTAGTATCAGATTTATCAAATTAGAATATCCCCTGGTTTATATATTTCACATATACATTTTATGTGTTAAAGATTTTATTTTGGTTAATAGAATTATTATTTAATTGATAACCAGCACTTAATTGGATTAATTTTTGAACTATATAAGCAATGTAATTGTGTATGTACTCTTGATGGTTTGATAAAGCTATTTAGTGAAAGCGCTAACCTCTTTTAATAAATATAAAATTTTTATGACATTTATTTTGTTCTTGAAGCGTTTATATTTTGGACAGTTCTATTGATGGATTCTTTGGTCTGAATAGACTCGTATTTGGTGTTTATTACATCTTGCTTGCATTTTGGTATTCAGTCGCTGGGTCTGAAAAGACGTTTTGAACAGATATACAACTTGTATAGGTGTGACTGACTGCTTGGTTTGATCCTGGACAGAGCCTTTTAGCTTTTTATGAAATGTTTTACAGTGTTACTATACTACTTTCTAGTAATATTCACTTTTAATTATTTTTATTTTGTTAAGTACAATTCTATGTTTTTAACTTATGAGTTTTATTCAGCAAGTGGTTAATGTCTTTAAAGGGTCTAGACAGAACTTAGACATGGCATAAGTCCAGAATTGGCATGCATTTGAGGAAGTAAATGTTTTTATTAAGTGTATTAAATTGGGTTTTAATTATTTAATTCGTTGGTTCAAAGTATATATAAGTTAATTTGTGTTTACATTCATTTATTCTGAAGAAGTTTGTTTTTGTATGCTGACGAAAAGCACATTATGAATTAAAGGCTTAAATCTGTTTTAAAGTGTTGTTCTAGTGGCTTTGTCTCTACATTATTTCCACATTGTGCTCCCTTTCTGAAGTTGGATTCTGTGTGGTGAAGTGGATATTAGTTCTCAGTTTTATGGTACAAACAAGGTTATGTAAGCTAAAGGCAGTGGACACATCTTTGGTCTATGAATATAGCTTGATACATGGATGGGGATCATGCTGGATAGGTCAGGAAGTACAAACAAGGAACAGACGGAGGGTATAGAGGACAAATGTGAAATCATGCTGGGCCTTCAATATGAGTAAGTATTCATGGCCAGCATGTAGCTGTCTATATACTGGAGGAAGGATGCATTCAGTGGAGCAAGAATGGAGAATTATTGGGCTTGACTAGGTGTGAGTTTGAAAGGGCAAGGGGGCAGATGGACACAAGAAGAGGGCCTCTCTTTTGAGGTAGTACCAGCTGGGGTGGGATCTGGTGCATTAACTTACTGATGTGAATCAGTAAAGTTACTTGCTACAGAGCTACCCTAATAAGAAGATGGATCAAGAGCTTGTAAGATGGTTTTGAGGTGGCTTTGCAATGAAATATATAGTTATAGAGCTTGTATCACATCTGAAAAAATCTGAAGCTGGTGATAGGAAAGAGAAAGTAGTACAGAAATTATTGAATAAGGAGTTGACCACAAGTAGGTTATTAGTTCGCTTTGATTTTCCTCCATTTGGTAAATACCAAATATCCCTTTTGGGTTTGGTGTCCAAGACATCACCAGGGGAATTTAAATTTCTATATCTCTCATCTTTCTAAGAAGGTGACTCAGTTAACACTCATATCAATAGGGATCGTGTTAAGGTCCAGTATGCATCACTGGATTAGGCAGTGAGAGTGACAAGGGTATTCAAGGATATGTGGTTGGATGAGCTAGCTTTTAGTTTGGTGTTGGTGAGGGAGCATGACTAGCCAATACTGGGTATGCATCTTAATGGGAGGATCTACTTTAACAACACTAGGCCTATGGGCTGTGCAGTTGCATGTGCAACTTTTGAAAAGCTTAGTACAGTACTACACTGGGTTTGGCAACAGAGGTCAGTTGGCATGACAGCAGTGCATTATTTGGGTGATTTTGTGCTGACTGATGAAGGAAAATAATCAATGGCAAAGAGCATGAATATGTTTGAGAAGGTGTGTGGGGTGCCTGGTGTACTGTTCGCGAAGGTCCAGCTAAAATGCTAACTTTTCAAGGTATATTTCTGGATGCAGATTTGGAAATATTTATGCTGCTGCATAACAAGGTGAAGAGGTAGAGTGGCATCACTGGTGATACAGGAGAAGATGTGGGCTAAAGAAGAGATGGAGGCTTATTAAATTTACCTGTAGAGCAATAAGTCTGGGTCATACCTTTACTAGATGATTGGCCAATTTTCTGCAGGGCATGAAGTAGAAGCATCACGTGCAGGTAGGCTAGTCAGTCAAGGCAGACATGTCTATTTAGCTGGAGTTTTGACAGCATTTTAACAAACGTGTCTTTCTAGCAAGTGCATTGGGTAGCTTCACCAGATATCAATTTATATACGGATGCTGCCAGGGCTTCAGGTATGTGAGGGTATTTGGTGGTAGGTGACACACTGAAGCCTAGTCGGAGGCATGGGATAATGAGTGCTGCAGGACTATTAACTTTTGGAATTGATGTCAATTTGGGCATCACTGTTAGTGTGAGAAAAGGATTTTCAGAACAGATATTTCATTCGGATATTTACTGTAGTTCACATTTTGACTAAGACATCAATGAAATCTACATGGGTTTAAGTGTTATTTAGGAATATTGTTTTGTTTAGTTTTTTTTTCCTGACAATTAACCTTTTTGAGCTCTGCACATTCCTGGCCATTGCAATATTCTGGCTGATAGCCCATCCCACTTTCAATTCTGCAGGTTTTGGCAGTTGGCACCCAAAACATAAGTAAGCTGCACTATTCTTTTTGGGAAGGTGGGGGAGATTGGATGAATGTGGCAAGTTAGCTGGTCCAGTAGTCCTAGTCCCAGACTGCCAGAAAGGCTTATGTTAAGTCTTTGATAGTTTTTAAGCAGTTTGCTAATAGCTTGCAGGTGAATATGAGGTATTGGTCAGTTGGCTTAGTGCTGAGGTTTTTGGTTGAGAGGTGGAGGATTAGTGAAGCCATCAGGACAGCTAGGGTTCAGCTAGCTGCCCTGAATGCTGTGGCAAACTTTTGGACTTATGAGATGTGACTAAGGACTGGAGAACAGGGAGGTTGCTAAAAGATTTGGAGAGGGTTCAGTGTGTGAAAGAGGACAGACAGTTACCATTAGGCAGGCATATGTTGCCATTATTGCTAGACAGCTTGCACAAGGATGCATGTTCTCATTTGATTATGTGCCATGGGCCACTTTGGCTGTTTTCATGTTCATTGGAGCATTTTGGATTAGTGAATTGTTGGGTCAGCTGAAGTGGAAATATCCCAGCATTACCTCAGGTGGGATGTTGACTTGGTTAAGTCATTCAAACGTTGATCAATGAGGGAGTGGATATGCAGGATGTTTTTCCAAGGAGTGGTGTATGTTTATTATATTCAACAGCTGGGGCTAGAGATTGGTGGGAGGCATTTGATAAGAGTCAAGAAGGTTTAGTTTTGATGGATAATCAATGGAAGAAGGTGGATGCTAGGAAGTTTGTGTTTTCAATGCTGATGGCATTGAGAGAGCAAGGAGTGGCGGGACAGTTATGCCAGACATTTGTTAAGAAAAGGAAAGCATGTAATTTGCCTGAGGATGTTAGGTCAGTAGAAGCAATCAAAAGGGCTGAGGTATCATGTTAGAGCATTTTTTACTTTAATTCATTAGTTTAAAAAAAGAAGAAAAATATTCATAGACTAAATAAGGAGAGGATTATTTTGGATTGTTAATTGTGTGTGTGTTTCTTTTGCTGTAAAAAGTTGTTAGCCATGTTGGGTCAACTGGTTGTTTGCTGAGCAGCTAGTTGAGCAGGAATTCATCCTGGTGGTGTGAATTTGGGCAGGAATCTGGGTACATTGGCAAGTACAGTGGCATGGATGTCAAGGTATGCTGTGTTTGGAAGCGGTAAGGCAGTAATTTCTTTGTCCAAATGGGATAGTCATACATCTGAGAGGTAATGACATTGTATGCATTCCTAAAAGGAGGCTACTTACCTGTTTGTTAAGGGACTTATCACTTGTTGTGCAGAGGTTTCCAAGGGCTAAGGTTATGTGGACAACTATAATTCTTTGGTTGGTTGGTTTGGATGAAAAGCTGAGAAGTTCAAGGTGATAGAAGTGTTGAGCAGGTTTTATAACCAAAGACTGGCTAGGGCAAGTGGTATGTTAGACTCGCTTGTAATGGAGCACAGCCTCATCTGTGGGTGATGGAGGCCATCTCAGCAATATTGGTTTAGATATGCTCAATGTACAAATGTGTGTTTTTGAAGGAATTGCTCAGAGATAAGGGTTAAGTACTGGACAGGTTGTGAGATGCCTGGTGGACAGAAAAATGGTTATAGTAGTTGGGAAAAAGTGAGGTAGGCCCCCCACCCCATCATTTGCAATTGGTACTCATACTGATTCCGGTGAACTATGCTACACTGCCTGTTGAAGTTAAAGTTGGTTAATGAGCAGTGGGATGCTGCTAATATGTTTGTCTTGAGAGTTTAACATGCTGCTAGGATTTTGTAAAAGCATTACTGAATTTTATCAAGTGGCTAAGAAAGGTAACCAAACACGCTACCCAGTTGCCTTGCGGTATGGTAATTGATGTGTTTTACTTGTTAATAAAGCTGGTGCCATATATTGTAATAAAGCTGGTCACAAAGTCATGAGAGTTGTCAAGTGTTTTATTGATGGGGAGTGGATAGTCCAGTGACAAGATGCATTTATCATGGCCAGTGCCAAATTGCAGTTCAGATTTAATCAGTGTATTTTTTTCTGAAAACTATGGACTTCATTTTATTTCTGCTATTCTCAAGAAAGAGCCAAGTCCAGTGTCATTTTTACATTGCTGACCTTGTCAAAGGAAATTACAATACATTCATCCCATTAGAAGACTGCATTCTTCATATCTCTTCAGGCAAGTCATCAGTTGGAGTTAATTTTAATAGAAATGTATGTCCTCATTGCTGATAATCATTTATGGTTTTACAAATATGTGCATGAGGCTGTGTCTAAGCTCTCTTTAAAGCTAGATAGGGTATATGAGGTTGTCATTTATCTCTCATTTTCTACTTAACTTATAATGTCTCAAAACTCCATGAGCTTGAATTGGCTTATATTATGGTAGCTAGATTTGCTACAGATCATCATTGCAGAGTACACACTTGACTAGACATTCAGTGTCTAAAGTGACTGGAGATTAGCCAAAAGCAGTCACACATTCATTGAAAATTGCTCATTAATGTTTATACAATCCTAAATGTACATAAGTGTTTTACAATACAAGACAATTTAGAACTTCTAATGAACATTAATTGCAAACCCAATCTAAGGAATAAACATAGAGCTCTTTATTATTCAGCACATTTTATAAACTATGGCACAGATACTCATACATTAAAAATCATACCTGAAAAAAATGCCCTTTAAGATATTTTTGAAAAAAAAAAATCTATGGATACAAAACATGTCAGTAAGGTATAAATTGGAACATTATTGCTTCCTACAAACTTACAGACTATCTACAATGCCTTTTTTTCTTTTTTCTTTTTAGACAACGCACACAGGTATATGTTAAAGCAGTTTTCCTTGGTTTCTGTCAACTGGCATTTAGTCACAGCTGTAAATGTATGTTCCCATATTAATCTCTATTGTCACTACTATAGCAAATTAATATTTGCTGCGCATACAAAATGTAATTAATGTCTCATTTCAGACTGCTCTGTTCATGTTGTATGCTTGACAACATATGAGATATGTTCCTGATGTGTACTGGCTTTACATACTTTAATGGGGGTTTTTTTCAGTTTTTTTTCTCCAAAATATCACTGAAAACTGAAAATTCTCAGTTAGTCGTTTCCAGTCAATAACTTCAAATAAATAAAGTATGGTAGGCCCCTTGATTTTGACATTTCCTCTTACATCATGAGCAGCTTGAAAATACTTTTTAATAAAGCATATCATATATGTACCAGTCTATATACAGTAGATGTTCCTTCCTTGTACTACCAAGACACCATGCACTTCCATTATGTAAAGTTTGTATATTGCTTGCTCAGCTATGTGTTTGCTTTTCAGAAATAAGCATCAATTGTTCATGCTTCTGTTCTTTTGATTCAGTCTTTTTCCTATTAAATATGGTGTGCCTCCATGTTGACATTGCACTCCATTAATATTCAATTCTGCTTAGCCTCAGGAATGTGTGATGGGACAACCTGCACAGAGAAAGTTTCAACATTTCACATTACTCAAACTAAGTAAACTGCTGGATGAGTAAATTCCAATACTTTCAACAACAGTCTTCTACAGTATATATATCCAAATAATACAGTAGTGTATATATACGCTTTCTCCTTATACTTCATTCTTGAAAACTGTTTCATCTTCATAGCCATTTTTACTGTCTTCCTATGGATCCATGACTAGCTTTTAAACTGATACTATAAATATGACACATTTTAAATTACCACATCAGAAAATGATATTTTCTAACATCTGGTAATGCATCTCTCCTTGTATGAACTTCACAGAATGCATGATTTTTTCCCTATATTTCTTCCCTGAGGGAAAATGACTAAAGCTTTACCATGTAACTTTATAGTGAGACTTAATAGTTGTTGAGATCACTGGTGTCTCAGTGTCTCTTGTGAATAGCAAACTATTAGAAAGTAAGACAAGGCCAAAGGCCAAGTGCTCCTGTTTATCAGATTCTTCTTAGAAAATTACTATGGTCTGATATGCTGCGGGATTGTTTCACACTGTCTGAATGGATATTAATTATCACATGTGAAGCAAAATTTTAAAACACACTAATCAGTCCAGACTTCATTGTCGGACCTTGAATGAAGTTACCCGGTTGACAGACAGAGATATATCCTATAAAATTAGAAAGTCATGATGATTCCTTTGACATAATGACAGTGATGTATAAATAAATAGACAGTGTTTCAACTTCTTCATGCCTTTTATATTCATTTATTTTAACATAGTGCAATCTCACACACACACACACACACACACACACACACACACACACACACACACACACACACACACAAACTCATCATAGAATTCACTTGTGCTTTAATAAATGTGCTTCATATAGAAATATTCTAAAACTGCATGCAGTTTTGCTAAATCATACTTTAGCACCATGTAACACACTCTTTCTAAATTAACTTGAAAATATTTAACTTCACTGTCATTAGCTTGGCCATTTTAATGTGTTCTGCACTGCAGACTGCATTTATTAACATGCAAAAAATACAATAATAGCTATGCAATATTTTACATGTCATGAATAGAATATGTTTATCTCTGATACCATTTTTTTCTTGTCAGTCCAAACAGTAATCTGCAGTGAGTTATCTATACCCTCCTTTGGAATTTGATAGCAGTAAAGTCAAAGCCTAAGACAACATAGATGGATTATAAATCTGGCTTCATGATGTAAAGTCCTGTTGTTTTTTTTTTTTTCCTTTAAGCTAAGCCTCACCACTGTCTACATTCCTTAAGACTGAAAAACACCATTTGTAATGCTATTACACAAGGGTGGCCTGACCACAGACACTGGTAACTATAAACATATTAGTCTGATTAATTTCATATTTAAAGCTGTGGAGTATATTATCTCAGCTCTCATATATCTGGACGTTGAAAATCTCTGAACTCTAGACTCTCATCAGTTAGGGTTTGGCAAAGGATGGTCCTGTCTCTTTAACATTATTAATTTCTTTGAAAAAGTAACAAAAGCAGTGAATAGAGGTTATGCAGTGCATAAAGCTTATGGGGACCTAGGAAAGATCTTTGACTATATTCCCCATTCAGGCATTATTGACAGATTTGAAAATCTGAACATAAATCCTTATCCAGTGCAGTGGATAGATAACTGATTGTCTGATGGAACCCATGTGGTTTGTGTCACAGTTGCCATGTCTGACAACAAAAAAGTTACCACTAGTGTACAACAGGGCTCTATACTGTGCCCGCTATTATTTGATATCTGATTCTCAGACTTTCAGGAAAAAACCCCTGAGTTATGATTATTGAAGTTTGTAGATGTCTGTAAACTGGGTGTTATTATTCAATCTTTCACTGACTCACAGTTGCCCCAACATGGGTTAGACCATGTTAACAAATGCTATAAGGACAACATTCTTAAATTAAATGTGAAAAATGTAGCATGGGTCATTTTGGTAAACAGACCATTTTTGCATATCGTATAGGTGACACATCCCTATAATCAGACATAGTCATACGAGATTTAGGTACTCGGTTCCTTATTACCTGACCATCATGTCTGCACAGTAGTTCAGAAGGCCTTTTATCTGGCTTATATAATTTCCAAAGGCATCTTCTCAAATCCAAAGAAGTTTTAATTCCCCTTTACTCATATCTCATCTCATCTCATTATCAACTATAATGCATCTTTCAGCATGCAGTTGTCTGAGTATGTCAATCAACTCAAGTGACCTCAGAAATTCATACTTAAAAAGATGAGTGACCTCAAAAATCTTACTTATCAGGACTGTCTGCCTTTTCTGTGTACTCAGTCACTTATACACTTATCCATGGACATCTGTGTTTAGCCATTTGAGCCATGGAAGATTCAGTCATCTTTGACCACGTATACCTTCACCGAACAACTGGCACCTCAAATCCTAGGTTAAAGAAACTAAACCTTTAGCAGCAGATGAAAAAGACATGCAAGCATGATAACTTCATACTTCAATGTATCTCTCACCTCTGGAACATAATTCCATATCAAGCAGGTAAACACAGATAACTGGATGCACAGCCACAGACACAAATTCTCCCCTAGTTTAACTTATCTTGCCTTCCGTGATGCTGAAGGGAACTTTGAAAAAAAATATATATATATATATTTATTTTTTATTTGTTTTTAACTAGGTTTGTAGTAGTCTGCAGACTGATTGCCTAGGGTTTGCCTATTAATCTGTGAATGTAAATACTATCATAATGAGCCTGCATGGTTAATGGCAGTAACTAAATATTACAAATCAGTATTTGAAAAGTCAGAAAAGACAATCAAAAACAAGCATGAAAAGAGAAAAGGAATATTTATATTTGATATTGATATTTTTATGTAATTTGTATCTATTAACCAACTTATCAGTGACATGGAACAATAAAACCCTTACATCAAAACAGTTGATCCAGTTTTTATTAGTAGCTTGTGTACCTAATGGTGGGGGCTGGGATCTTTGGCATGTCTATTCTGAGGAGTGAGAGGATGGGTCCCTGCAAGACTTCTTGCTGATTTTTGACACAATCAGTATGGCAACTGGCAGGGGTCAATGCAGAAATTATATCAGCATGACCATAGTAGCCTTTGAAAGCTAAACACAGGCAGCAAGATGCAAACTGTTGGAAAGCCAAAAGTGATCCCTACAGAGATAGAGGTGCACTTGTCACCACTTTAGGGAGAGTAGGGCCATTCTTACAAAATGCTTTCATTTTCATGATGTAGGTGAGAACATCAAACACCCTGATGTCTGCTTGGATGACAACACCTTCAGATGGCACTCACCTTAGGGAATTTGAGGAAAGACACTGTAGTCCTATGGCATGAATTAGTTCTAGTTTGATCAGAAAAGGCTCAGTGATGAATGAGGTGGATAAAAAAAAAATCTTTGCACATTAACTACTCATAATGCAGCTTTGGGATTTTAAATAAGTATCTGCTTACTTGACTTCTTTTGCAAAATCTTTCGTGAGTTTTTTCTTAGCTTCATTCAAATGATTTTGCTATAATTCCCAGTTGTTGGATGCTATAGATGGCACTTTTTTTTTCTCTAATAAGCAGGTCAGTTTTAAAAAATGCTAGTCCTGATAGCAATACCTCTTATTGGTCCATATTACTGCAAAGCATCTAAAATGTCACATAAGCTGTTTTCTGCTCAGCTTTTAAAATATGTATACACACACACACACACACACACACACACACACACACACACACACACACACACACACACACACACACATGCACATGTATCTGAAGGTCAGTCCCTAATACTCTAAAACTAATAGTCTCAGGACAGTCCATCATCCCTGCATTCATACTGACCAGTACATTTCTATCTTCTACAGCATAACTATAACAGTAATTGCTATAAAGTACATCAGGTCTATCAGACAGGGATCCACATTACATACCAGGCATAAAGTTATGGGACAAAGATTGGAAGAGTTTTAAATTACGGTGGAACATACAACCAGTAAATTAACTGTAGTGTTTTCTGATGGTTTAATATCTATCCTGCCTTCCAAGCTATCCATCACAGAAAAAGGCAAGGCATCTGGGTGTAATTATCTTCTGAGGCCCTCACAACTTATTGCAATGAGAAAACATATCTATTATGAGCAAAGCCATTGAGTGAGTGAGTAGCATGAGCAGTAAAGGCAGAATTTACCAACAGCAGTGCCAGATATAACCTCAGGGCCCAGAAAGAAAAGGTTTATTATACAAAAAGGACAAATTAATGGATAGTTATAAAATCTTTGCAGCAGTACATGGATATTACACATATTGTCAATTGTTGATCTAAGGGGCATGAAAAATCAATGTCATCCATTAATGAACAGGAAAGAAAGAATATATAATGTTTTTTTCCAAAATTTGGCTGTCCAGAAAAGCAAGAGAATTAATATCTCCTTCTCCTAGTCTTGCTTTGGATAAATGCTGGGATTCAGAAAAACTGGTTTCATACTAATAGTAAAAATAGTGCAATGTATCCCAAGAAGGATTAAGCATGCAGCTGAAGTGATACTGCATAGCTGGGTTTAAATAAGTGGTCAGCTCATTAATGAGAAAAAGCAAGTCGCACAATCCTGTTGAGTGCCATGGCAGGTTACATGACCACATGTAACCAGCAACAGGCATGTAGTATGTTCATGATGATGTGTGTTCACACAGGTGATGACACACCACTACAAGAACAGCTGAGAACCCTGACAGAGCTACAAATCAATGTCCTTAATATGGTTACAGCATAAACTAGAAGCATGTTGGTGTATTGGACAGCAGAATGGGAGGGAAACAAGCAGAGGATCACTCAAAAGTGCAAAGGAAAAATAAGAGCTGTATGAGGATGGGAGGCAGGGTACATTATTTCAATGGCAGATTTGTCCATTTGTCTAGAAGATATAAAAATGGCAGCAGAGGAAGAAAAATGAACACCCAAGACAGACAAAGAATGACAGCGAAGGTGCTAACACTAATATAAGGAACACAGAGGTGATATACAGGCAGGTGAACAACTGGTGATGAAGAGCAGAGGGCTAAAGACTGAGGAGGGAAATGAAACACAAGGAAAGGGGATACTTTGTAGGGCAATAGGGCAGGTTGACAGTTAACTGACAAACATCATTTTGCCACACTCATACAGAAGTCAGTAACTGTAGGTCTGCTGGTCAGGACCGGGCAGGTGTATGACTCTGCAAGTCATATAAGGATGTGTTCCAAGATGCCACTGTGAATGTCAATCCACAGTTCCACCAAGACCACCACTTTCACATTCTGAACTGTGACCAGTTAGGAGCACCCCAGTGATGCCATCATCCACCACCACAGAAACAACACCAGAGAACATCAATGAGCCTTCCAGATCACACCCCACATGATAACCATTATCACCCTGCAAATACACAACCCTTGATATGGTTGGGGACCCAACAGGTGATGGCAAAGCAGGTGACAGTGCCACACCTAATAAACTGCACTAATGACATCCTCTTCCATAGAGTCACTCCTCACCTATCACATAACACATATTACACATAACTTAAAATACTGCTGTAGCCTATCAAAGTTCAATGCTGACACTTTAAATGGTACACTCACTTGTACTAGCTGGTCATTCCTATCATATTTACCACTCAATGATGCAGTGCAAACATTTAACAACATTTAAGTAAGCATTCTAAACTCTCTCACCCCTCTTAGGGAAAAAAAGAGTTAATCCCTACTCTCTGTCTGACTATCCTAATTCACCTGTGCTCTTATGCAAAAAAAAAAAAAAAAAAAAAAAAAAAAGACTATGCCTGGAAACTCTGGACTAAGAGAAAATCACCCATCTATCTTCAATCCTATAAAGAACTATGTAACCTCTCCAAAAATAAATTACTATTGGCAAGAAAAACTTTTATCTTAATCCCCAAACAACCTATCATAATAACCCCACAAAATTCTGGAACTCTGTTAATCAAATCCTGCACCCTGGTAGCCCTTCAGCTCCAAACATTTGTCCTAACAATACCCACCACTGAAACTGCTACCATATTCAACTCCCATTTCATTGACTTTGTCAGCAAACTAACACAAGCCCTTAATTCATCAAATCCCACAGATCTCCCCACTCCATCAAAGAAGACTCCAAATTCCCACACTCACTTACACCCCCTCTCCTACAAATAACAATAATTCCTTTTCTTTGCAACCAGTTTCTACCAGGTATACAAAACACCTCCTTCTCAAGCTGAAGCCTTGCTCTCCTTACCTGGACAACCTTCATTCTTTCTTCTTCTAACTAGTAATTACCACCTTAGCTTACCCAATTCCTGTTCTTATAAACCAGTTTATTAGTGAATCCATCTTTCCCTTAATCTGAAAACAATTTTATACCATACTTCTATATAAGGTTGGCAACTCCAGAGAACTATCCAACTTCTGGCCTATAGCAATTATGTCTCCATTCTCCAAAATACTAGAAAAAATGTGCACAGAGGCAACTCCTGGGCTACTTCCTCAAAGAAAACCAATTTACAAACACACAACATGGTTTCTGTCCTTACCGCAGCACTACTACTGCACTCATCTTTTTTCAAATTCAATCTTGCCAAAGACAATAACAAACGTATTCTTTCCGCTTCCGTAATCTAAGTAATTCGATACCATCTCTCACTCTATGTTACTTTCCAAACTTTCTGACTTAAACCTATCTGGTACCACTATTTCCTGGTTCACAAGCCATATCACTAATCAACAGCAATCAGTTAAATGACTCTTCTCTTCTCCCCATCAGAACTGGCATTCCTCAAGCTCAATCCTCAGTCCTTTATTATTTAATATCTTCACTAATTACTTACATTTCTCTTGTCCAGACTCCTCTCTTATACAATACACAGATGACTCCACAGTCATCACTACCTCAGACTCCCCCCTCTGACCTTCACCTCCTCACCTAAAACTCATTTAACTCTATTGAACAATGGCTCTCCAAAAAACAACTCATCCTTAATCCTAAAAAGACTAAGCTGCTTCTTTTCTTACCTAAATCTCTCTCAGATCTGAAACTTACCTTCTCCATTACATCCCTTGACAACACTGTCATTAAAGCTGAAACCAAACTGCTCGGAGTCATCATAGATGATCAACTCAAATTTGACCTCCATGTCTACCACTGTATCAAAAAAAAAAAAAAAAAAACACATCAGAGACTGGGGCTACTTTATAGAAACGGTAAATTTTTCACTTAAGACTCTAGACTTTCTCTTGCCCATGCCTTCCTTCTTCCCAGTTTCCTCTTCAGTTCACAAATACTAACTAACCTTCAATCCTCTCTCCTGTCCAAACTGGAATCCATCTATAACAAAGTCTCAAGATTTGATGCTAACCATACCTCAAAGACACACCACTGCCTATCCCTCAATCTCCTACAGTGGCTAGAGTTCCCCCACAAACTTCTCTACTCCCAGCTACTTATGATTCATTCCATCTAAAACAGACCCTCTGCCTGTCATAGGATCATAGGAAGTTATTAGCCTATTGGTTCTGAGGCCCTTATAAGCCTAGCCAAGAATTTAGCCTATGTTCCATCAAGTCAGCATCCTGTGCCACAGTCCAGCAGGGACATAGGTGGAATCCCAAGGGTGTATTTTCTGTTACCCATCCAGTTATCTAGGTTGTGCTTAAAAAGGTTTAATAAGGTACTCTGTTTTATGTGAAGAGGGAGTTTATTCCACAGAAGGTGAGTCTCTGAGACACAAATCTTTCCTGCTAACAAGTCCTATTGTTGTCACACACCAAGTTGAGGTCATGCCTGTGGGTTACTCTAGCGGAGCTTGTCTTGTGGATATGCAGCAGTCCCATCAGGGTGGGGTCTGAGATTGCTTTGCATGCTAGACAGATGTTACCTCTGAAGAGTCTGTAGGAAACTGAGTAGAGGGACAGGGCTTTTAGCCTATCTGTGTAGGATAGATGTTTGAGGCACTGGATTCTCTGGGTGAGGAATCTCTGTGGTCTCTCCAACTGCTGCATGTGCTTTGTGAGGTACATGCCAAAAGGGGCATTGTGTTCAAAAACTGGTCTTATAAAGGAAGAATAGAGGGATCTTATGACCACCTTGTCCATAGATGAGGTACCCTTACTAATGAGGTGGGCCATGTAGAAAGCTTTCCATACAATGGAGGCAATATGGTGGTCAAAAGTCAGTTTGCTATCAACTTGGCTTCCCAAGTCCCTTAAGACTGATTGCGTGCTTAGTGCCTTATTATCAATGTGATAATTTGTGGGAATGTCATTCTCCCCAAAAGGGATGATGATGCATTTTTTGGCATTCAGTTTGTGGCCATGTTTCTGGCACCAGTCATTTGTTTGGGTGAGACCCTCTTGAAGGATGTCCACATCACTAGGGGAATTGATGACAGCACCCAGCTTGCAGTCATCTGCAAACTTGGTCAGCCATAACCCACTAGATGTGGCCTATACCTCTGAGAAGTATATCCCAAACAGCAGAGGTCCCAAGACCAATCCCTGGGGTACACCGCTTGTTACTTCTACTACTTGAGGTGGTTTCTCCTATTTTGACTAGGTGGGTTCTATCAGTGAGCCAGTTTGCTATCCATCTGGTAACATATGGATTGATGCCTAGTTGAGAAAGTTTATCTATTATACCTGAGTGGGGAATAGTATCTAAGGCCTTGGCCAGGTCAAGGTAGGTGGTGTGCACTGCCTTTCACTCATCTATGGCCTTGGTGACTGTCTCAAATAAGTCAACCAAATTTAACAGGCATGACCTCCCTTTGACAAAACCAAACTGTGTGGGATCAATTGTCTGGAGGTTGCCAATGTCCTTGTTAATGAGGTTCATGATAATCCTCTCCATGGCCTTGCAGATCAGGCTAGTTAGGCTGATGAATCTATAATTTCCTGGAATGGTGGACACTCCACCTTTGTGCAAAAGGATGACAGTAGCTGCCCTCCACTCAGCTGGGATGAAGCCGGTACTCATGCTTTGGTTGAATAGTGTACCTAATGGTGCTGCAAGTTCCTGCCTGAGTTCATGTAGGATGCAGCCTGGGATGTTATCGGGTCCCATGGAGGCTGTATTTCTTGCCTTTGAGAGGGCAGTGATGACTTGCTCCCAAAAGATAAGGGGAGGGGGACAGTTACTGTGGATGTCCTGTTTTACTGATGGGGGGCAGAGGAGTGAAGTTTTCACTGAACCTGTCTACCAGCAGGTTGGCTATATCTACAGGGTTTGTGTATGTGGTGTCCTTGACCACCAGTTCTGAGCTGTCCATCTATCTCCCATTTATCTCATGCTATATCCCTTCCAGAACTCTCAGAAGTTCTGACCAACAACTGGTGGAAATTTACCAATCCCAAAAATTCCATAGGACAAAATCTCTATAGCCACTCACCAACCCTAGCCTGGAACAAACAACCATTGTACATCAGAAACATATCACATACAGAAGAATTCAAAAAACATTAAAACAACATTTACTTTAGACCAACATCCTGTCACCGTACCAGTTCTAACACAAACCACCCTCCCTAATTCCATCTCTTTCCCCCACTATTACTTTACTAGTATCTATCTACCCTCCTTATTACTCTCAATAATACTCTCATTATTCACATAGCCATGAACGCTTACTAAAATGCTTTAAATTTCTTAACCTTCCCACAGCATTATGCTGTCCCTCTTCCTACTAGAGTTGTCAAAACATAACTGCCTCCTACTTCTTCTCATAATAATATACCTGACTGTGAACTATTAAATCCTATTTTATACTTCAGGTCCATATGCTTGCCAGTTTCGCATTCTCAATGTATAGTTTTATTATGCCACTGAGTGCTTTCCCTTGACTGTATAGTGCTATTAGATGTTATACTTAAATTGCAATTATGTATTTTTGTTTCTTTGTGGAGCTTATGAATTTTAACTAAGCTAATTTGTTTCTTCTGTGGAGCCTTTCTCCCCTGGCCTCCGCTGAAAAAGGACACTAGCCCAGTTGGACTTCCCCAGTCAACAAATGTCAAATAAATAAATAAATAAATAACATATAAACATGAATATAGATAATAAAACAACAACTGCCTAGTCAAATTCAAAAGATGTGGACAGAAACAAAGACAAAACAAAAAAAAAAAAAGCAGTTATAGGTAGAGCGCACTACAGTGGTTGGTAGTATAGGACCTGGGGGAGTACAGTACAGTTAACAATGCAATGCCAAATCAAAAAAAAAAATCAAAAAACAATATAGAGGCCTGACACATATATATTGCAGAATTATGTACACCACCAGGAGCAAGAGAACATGCAAATAAGCCAGTCACTGATCTGTCAGACAATGAAACAGTTCATGAGTAAAAACCAATGTGAGTGCAAGATCCAGAGAAGCTTGGCAGACCCCCCTCAAACAAAGGCAGTGTCCAACCCTGATGAGCATACAAAGTGGTTGTTGTCACAGGCTGTGTAATGTTGACAAGTGTGGCACTGTGGGGAACCATGCCACGGACACCCTGCCTCAGAATGCCACAAGAAATATGCATGTGGCAACTAAACCCTATGTCAGTACTGCACAATGGCATAAGACAGCCACTGTCGGGTGGCACCATACAGTCTGACTGACATGCCAATGGTATCCCATGTGTAACTGCCACAGGTATGTGTGGCTGAATAACCAGCTTAACAGTATTCTTTGGCAGTTTGACAAGTGCTGTGTGCATTAACTGCATGCTAGATGGATATAAATATGGCATTGTACAAGGCCAAATGTATATATACCAATGCATATAATGACAGCTGTGATGCTGTAGCATACCACTCAACTGTACAGATTTTCACAGAATGTCCATATTTTTACATCATATTTTTGGTCTATTCTTCATAAAATTGGTTTTCTAGCCTATCACTGGCACATTACTTTAGATTTAATTCAGAAAATAATGACAGACATTTGAGTTTCAGACTTCATACCCTTTAGAACATCCATGCTAATGCAAATCCTGTCATTCTGTCTACTTTCTAAGTTTGTAAAAGCAATATTTCAGAATTGTCCCTATTTCTGGGTCATCATTCCCCCATTATTTATGCCTTTGTCCAGATTTCTTGCTCTAAGAAGTTGAAGGGTATGTGGTGTAGGCAAGCCATGTCTCCATTATTAGGACAGTGTTGGAAATACTGGGCTACTAGAGGCATAAGAACAGTTAAAAGTTTTAGTACAAAGCAAAGCTGTAAGCTGAAAGCTGTTAGCAGGCTAAAAACATGGTCAGTAAAGCAGGTACCTAACAGATTTGCAGGTATAAAACAAATTCCTGTATGGGACAGGTCCTTATTCCTCTGGCATATCAAATGATTAACTTGCATCTCACTGGGTGCTGCAAAATAGGCAGAAAAAGGAAAAAAAGCATTTCCATGCATACCATGGTGCTACAAGAATGCTTACATATGTATTAGTGATTACCAACTTCTCATATATAATGTAGAATTCTCGCTCCCTCACCCTCATCTCTTCTTCCATTTCACAGAGAAGGTCAGGTATTCTGGTTGCTGTAACAATGCTAACATTGCCCAGTAGAGAAAGTGATGCCAATGGGACTGCTCATTGCCCAAGGCAGTGCCAAGCACCGACTTTGTACAGAGGATCCCTCATAGGGGTTGCCCTACAGGTGCTCACTGTGATATCAGAGATGAAGGTGGAGTGAAAGTTTTGTTTTCTTCCTGCTCCAGGCAGGATCCCTTCCAAATTTCACATCCAAAGAGAATGGAAACTTGACAGGTTAATATCAGGAAGAATACAGTAACAGAGTAGCATCAATGCACATTGCAGTAATCACATGACATGCATGCACGGGCTGTAGGACAACAAATTTTAGTCCACTGCCACAGCTGAGCTAAGTGACAACAGCCAACACAGGTGAAGTCAGAGTAACAGACAACTTCTTGTTCATCGCAAACATCAAAATTTAGGTTAGTTAGGAGGGCAGGAAATATCTACATTGAACCTATGAACCTACATAGATTTTCTTGTTACATAACAAATTATACACCACAAATGCCCCTGTTATTTGGGAATGTCCCTGATTTAGACTTACACTCTATATCTTTCTCTCTCAACTCCAAATAACAGTAGAAGTAGGGGTGTGGATTTTAATTAGTAATGACAGAGGTATGCAATACAATGATGCTGGCAATGTTATAGCATTACACTTTCCTCTATAATGTCACTGTCACACAGTAGCAATGGTAACATAGAAAATGTGTCCCTGATTGTCAAAATTTTTTTCTGAACTAGTACCTGATTATGTTGAGCTGTATCCTTGCTTGGTTGAGAGCTATGTTCCAAGTGTACAGCTGAAGTATCCCTCTACAGTCAAAGCCTTACACATAAAGCTATAGTAACATAGCTGCTGTTGCCAGAAACATTATGGATGATGGAGATCTGCATAGTAATCTGACAAATAAACACTGTAGTAGTAAGCATGTCATAAATAACTGCACACATGAACAAGCAGGTACCTATACAAGCATTTTCAAAATATTTAGACAGATAAAAATCTGTAATGAAAGCTATTCCATAAAGTGGATTTGAACCCACATTTAGTCACAATACACACACACACACACACACACACACACACACACACACACACACACACACACACACACACACACACACACACACACATATATATATATATATATATGTGCCATCTTGCTTAACATATTGAGCTAATACAAAGCACAATATCTTGCCTCATAACAGACTACTGATGTGTGTTTCTGTATCCATGTGGAAAATGGAGGAGCACGCAACCATCTGACACATAAATGTTATAGGACTTCAGATAGCAATACGTTTTACAATACACAAAATCTGCTAGACATGCTGACTTGCTGTTGTCTTACACTATTATATTCAACAAGCAACTATTTAACAATACTGTGCATTTTCTAAAACAGAGTTGATTAATGGAGGTATGTATGAGTCAGTATTCACACATACAAAAGTATACTGTGTGATGGTCTTGGAGTATTAAGGATAATGGATGCCTGGTCATTAGTGACCTAGGCACTATAGGGATCAGTAAACCATGGCCATACTGCATGTGTAAAATGATGTACTGTATAAGTTGGAAAACAATCAAGTCTTATGTTCAATAGTCTGTACATCAAAAACAATATTAAAGAAATAATCACCATGATTATCAAACCCATGATTAAGGGAAGTAGTAACGTTGGCTTAGTGATTAAACACATAAGAAAACTGTAAGAACTGCTAAGTAATGCATTTAAAAGGAATATGTATGGAATATGGGTCACAGCTACATCTCTGATTTCCACAGGAATGTACAGATACACTGGGTATTATGACACTTTAGGCATCCGCTCACTATCTCTGCACCTTGGCAATCTTCTGGTGAAGATTCTCAGCTTCATTCTAATGCACGTTATCATAATTGTGGCAAACCTGTACTTCAGTCTGGTAGATTTGAATGTGTTGTCAGTGCTCCCTCGCAATCTGGTTCAAGATGTCAATCACTGAGAAGTTCTGTGGTCTTGATCTCATGCAATCCTCCACTCCAGCATAGATAGCCAGCATCTCGGTGGTGTCCTCTTCAGTCCATTTGGGCACCTGGACACATCATAGCCTCCTCACTGTAGCCATGTTGATGATAATGTTAATACAGCAAACTTCCAAAAATTACTCAGTTAGGTCCCATTCAGTTCACAGGTAGTAATGTACTGATCTGTAAATCTGTCAAAATGACATTTTAAAAGTGGCGATTATAAGGTGGCATCAGATTGTTGGAGGGTAATGGGCATGTGCTGCATATGGTCCCATTTAACAATACTTATTGGGTATTTGCATGGAGCACTGAATTCTGAGAACTTCATCAGATCAAAGTTATACAAAACATAACTTAGATCTGACAAAGTCCTGACAAGGATGGATGTGTTTATCACGTGCTTTAACTTAATGAACCAAGATTTAAACAAGCAACTCCAGTTTGAATGCTCTTTTCTTATTTTTAATAAGAATGCAATAAGAATGCAAAATTATCTTTGACATGAATCTTAGATAAGAAGCTGTGAAAATGGCCCATGTGGCAATATCTTGAGCAATCATTCCTGTGCAACTTGTTTTCACTTTTTGTTTACTGTATCACTTGCACTGTTTCAAGTAGGGAATCTGTGGATACAGAGATACAGATATTTCATTTGTTGTGACCACTGTGCTGACATGACGTTAGGCTTGCATGTTTTGGTTTACAAATGTACAGCACATAGGGGTAGTTGGGCTGTAGTTTAATAATCTTTGTAAAGAAGCAGCCCAGATGCGTGTTACTCCATCCTTGCACAGAAATAATCTGATTTGTTGAACTGCAGTTACTCAATACAGTCAAAGGCAAGATGGATTAGCTAGGTAGGTAGGTGTAAGGCTTATAGTGTGAACATAGATGATAAATGCAGGTTTAAATCTCAGGTCCTCCAGTCTGTGTTCCTATGTGAAAAGTATTACGTTTTGACACAATAATACATAACTATGCAGAATCTTGTATTGTTATTCGATGTAAAAGGCAGAGAACATGTGCTTCTCACTGTGTTTAGCTGTTATTTTGTACATACCTAGTATTTGCCATTCATCCATGCTTTGTACCTTTTGCAGACAATGAGGATGGAGTGAGGAACATAGTGCTGTACATCGAGTGGATGCACAGGCTGGAGGAGTGGTGGAGGGATAGAGGAATGTTTTATACGTTTTTCACATTATTTTACCTAGAATATATCAGAACATTGTTAGAAGAATAGCTTACTTTGAAGTTCCATGCATGCTATTGTTTGTACAAGACTACCCAGCAGGCATCTGCAAGGTAATTGCAATAGTCATACATTTCCTTTTTAACAGTATGCATTTCATAACAAAAAACAAATGTTTACATATGAGTTATGAGCAAGGCATGTTTACTGTGTGTAATGTTGTTAATTACATCACAACCTATATGACAGTCAGCTAGCACATACAGGTTAATTGTGCCTTCTGCTACTGCTTGCATAACAAGTGGTGTTCATTAACTGCTTGGTTGAGTATAGCCTGCCTGTTCATATACTAAATCAGGGTTGTTGTTGGTGGACTCTCAAATGTATTTTAATTTAACAATGTTAGAACTTCTGCTCATGAGACTGGTGATGCTTTGTTTGTAAAGCCCTTGCATTCTGTGTTTAGGAATTGGTATGCACATAGCCATTCTTTTTCTTCTTTTAAATATCTGCCACTTTGATAGTGAATGAGCAACATTACACTGTTTTTATTTTGCACTTAAACGCATAGGGATTGCTGAAAATGCTATTACTATGACACAGTCTACCATTTTATACATCACACACTTGTCATATTGTGTTTATGATTGGCCATTTTATTTAGAGTCTTGTATTGCATTCCAGATATTTGATGCTGTGTGTCAGACAATGACCGTGTTGCATTGCTCATCTCATTTGTACATAGCTTTTATATTTTTCACAGATTTTTCATTGCAGTATATCTTCATTATACAAATATGTTATTAGGAGGCTGTTAATATGACTCATTACTTGCACAGATACATGGGATACAGTTATGAGTGATTCACACAGTGACATAAATGTGTGAGGCACACATACAAGACAGGAAACTTGGAATTAATGCTATCCTCTCAGATAGTCTGCTTGCCAATGTAGTGTATTGCTCAGTACAAGTTACAGTAGTTGTGTTATGATGTAATTTCACAATGATCTAGTACTGCAGCAGTTAATTTACAATGTAGGCACATGTCAGTGTTGCATGTCACACTGTCATGACATGCTTGTCTTCCTATGTCACGATTCCTATGCATGTTGGCTGGGCACATTGTTATCATAAATAATGATGGATGGTTAACAATTGTTCAGCTAATGGCAGGATTTCCATCGGTCTTATTGATGCCATGGAATTCACTGAGTTAACAAGAGTACAGTGGCCCTAACATGAGCTTCTATTGCACTCATCCATAACTATATTATAATAGGACATTGCACATGTGTTATACTCATAAATATCCACCTGCTAGCCTTACTTGTTTTATTATAATCCTTATGCATAATCCTTATATACCATATCTTCTGTGAATGAATTTTTAATGACACCTGTAATGTAAGGTAATATATATTTCTTCTCATATGCAAGGAACACATTGAAGGCATAGTAGTTCAAATCTGTTACATTATTTAAGTGCATATTAGTTTTTGTTTCATGACAGCCATGTTTTGCACAGGAATGTGCAACCTGATAGATGTTATGATTTGAATCCATGCCTTACATTGCATACAGTGGTAGATTTGACTATAGGCATACCTTATTGTAGTGTGTCATATTGAATGTTTTCTGCCTGTGAATTGTGTTACAGTGGGTATGTTATATACTGATATAGTTGCAGGAATTCATATTCTGTATTTTCTTTCCTGTTATGTCATTCACCTTGACAGAGCATGGGACCAGTCCTATCAGACACTGGAGAAGATTCCATGCAGGCTACTGCCTAGTCCGTGGATTCCAATGATGATAATGACCATGCTGGAAATGATAATGATGACAATAAGGAAGGACATGAACCTGCACATGCCATCATCCCTGCTGCACCCCTGAGGAGACACCAAACACCCCCACTAGTAGATGATTTTCAGGACCAGATATGGGAAGTGATGACTGATGTCTTTTGAACATAGATGATGGACATGATGGTGAATTCCTTCCAGGATATGCTGTAGGCTGTGTGAGACTTATTCAAGGGAAATAACCTGAGAGATCACTCTTGATGTTCAGCCCCCTCAGTGTGGGCTCTCAAGACTGTAAGTATTATCTGTGTGATCCACTTCTGTACTGCTGCTATCTTGGTGTTTGCCATATAAGCAATTGGACTGCATAGGCACACTTGTGAACACATGGTATATTGCTGTCATGTTTATGTGATACATGTCTGACTGTACAATACAGATGTCATGTGACATTTCCCATTATGCTGCACCTGGTACATGACACACATTACCAAATTAGACAGGCAGGAATCTTGCTATATATATGAGCAGTCCTCCTTTTTATAATGCATAGACCACCACTGTATCAATTATGTATACACCATGGGATTGTTGCTTTATATAGTAATATTCAAGTATGCCTTCTTTGGCCTATGTTACATTTTTGCATGTGCATCGCTTATTCACATACATGCCCATATTTCGGCAACTGATGTACATATGTATATGTATCTGCATGTATTCCAGTCAATACAGAAAACCCATTGTACATCGGGACTGTGAGCAGTCATTGGCTTCATGTTAATGTGCTGTACTGTTGTATTCAGGACCATGCTTTGCTACCCATGGTCAGTGTTTTATATATATATATATATATATATATATATATATATATATATATATATATATATGGGTCTACTTTGATTCACTGAAAACTCATTTCACTGAATTTCAAAATACTTACACCAAATCAGTGAAAGCTCAAATCACTGAAAACTCATTTCACTAACTCACATTTCACTGAATGTAAGTACTGTTGGGTGAATACAATGTATATGCCCTTTTCCCCACTGTAGTACAGTCCTGGAGTTAGTATAGTTCGGGGGTGTGGGGAGGCTGTGGAGTATGGGAGGCATAGCACCCCACCTACTTTTGATTTTATATCGTTAGCTTTCAGTGAAATAAAATTCACAGATATAAAAGCTAAGTTGGTGGGGTGCTATGCACCCCCACACCCCCTCACTGTATAGATTAACTCTAGGATAACACTACAGTGGCAAAAAGGGCATATACATTTAATTTGCCCAACAGTACTTCCATTCAATGAAATGTGATTCAGTGGAATGAGTTTTCAGTGATTTGAATTCCCAGCGATTTTTTGAGGATGAATTGAAATTCAGTGAAATGAGTTTTCAGTGAATCAAAGAAGACCCATATATATATATATATATATATATATATATATATATATATATATATATATATTTTTTTTTTCAGTGAATCAAAGAAGTCCCGTAGATATATATATATATATATATATATATATATATATATAGATAGATAGATAGATACACCCACACACACACATACACACACACAAACACACACACACACACACACACACACACACACACACACACACACACACACACACACACACACACACACACACACACACGCATTACTGCAGGTGTTTATTCTGTATTTTGTTGTACATTGGAATGATGGCATATATGTGTATGTGATAATGGTTCTTAGATTGTGTACCTATGCCTCTTGCTGTTAGATGATTGCACCTTATTGTGTATATGTGATTTCTATACTGTCATATTTACTGCCATCAGCAATTCTGTCTGTTCATGTGACATAACAGTTGTCATTTGCTTGACTGTAGCTTGGCTTGACTTCAACACCACCCTGTGTGGTGTACACATGCATTGGCAATATGACCCCCTACATACTGTTGTCCTGCTTTGTCATTTGCCTACTTAGCTTTGCTGACATGACCTCCTTCAATGTGGACCCATGCTGTCCACCACCCTTCCCTTTTTGTAGATTTGGCATGTATTTTGCACATATGCATGCTATATGTTAACATCCCTTTGCATTGCCGTCCATTATCATATAGTTGTATTGTTAGAAGGCCAACTTGTGCCATCCCTTTGTCCATTATACACATGCTGGACATATGCACAGAAGTTGCAGGCTACTGCTTGCTTTGCATCCTTTTCCTGTTATATCTGCGTGCTATGTATTACCCAGAGTAATCTGTTGTACTTCATGTGCACAACCTGTCAATTCTTATATAGCATTAATTATTCCATGTCATTGCTGTGTGTATGTGTATTGACATTGCTTTCTGATAGGATCCTGTTAGGCCAATAAAGGTCATATATACATCTACACCTGTGCATTGCATCTGACACGAAAGTTGTCTGTGACATATGCGTTCCATTACATGACTGTTTGGGTTATGTACACCTGCTTGTATAATGAGCAGCCAGTTTGTTGCTTTGCACTATGGTTGGTTATTTGCCTTTCACATGCATGGTTAGAGGTTCTATTCTGCCCTCTGCTGGTCTTCTCCTTCATTTTATGGGCTGCATTTGCTCATCGATACTGTTGCTTGGCATATGCTTGCACTGCTAACAGTCCACTTCAATACTGGATTTATTATCCAATGAGTGCTGTGATCCCTGTTTCTTCCCCTATGCCACACACCTGTCAGCAGTCATACATATTCAGATATAATATAATTGTCACACTGTAGTGCATCAGTACATATGTTTTTCTGCATGGCACCATGGCTGGCACACATCCCTACGATGTTTGTGAACTTTCAATTCCCCATGTTGTAGATTGTACTGTCCATGCACCTTACCTTTGCTTTATGTTTATTTCTGGACTTTGTCTGTCACACCTTGTGATGTTTGTTATGTGATTATACTTGCCATTTTGTCCTTCTCCTTCTGTTTCCCTGTCTTTTCCTTTCCTTCTATTCTTCAAAAAATAAAAAATGGGGACTATTCCTATCAAAAAAAAAAAATTGCCACTGCCTCTCTAACTGTCTCTCAGACTTTCCTATTCCAACATATCTCTTTTGTGTCCCTCTTCTTCACCCATATCCCACATCTGCCTTTCTAAATCCTTATTTCCATAGATGTGTGCATTACTTGTGTTCCTCACACATAGCTGAAAGGAACACAATGTCCCACACACATTGTTAACTACTGTTAGCCTTGGCAAAGTGGCAGTGAATACCCTCCTATATTAATTTTATCAACAATTTTACAGATTCCATCAGATTCCATATTTTCTTATGAATGTATTTTACTATAGCAATAACCCACGCCTGGGTGTGGGTAATGCTGGATTTACCCATGGTTGGTGTGGTTTGGTCACGAGGGTGAAGCCCGAGTGGCCAAACAAAGACAACCTTGGGTAAATCCAGCATTACCCACACCCAGAAGTGGGTTATTGCTATTATACAATGACATTATTTAAGAAAAAAAATAATTACTTTTCTTAAATAATGGCATTGTATAATGCCTCCTTGCTGCCCTTCTGCAGTAGTCTGGTATTCTGCAGCAGTTCTGCTGTACTGCGCATGCATATGCTTACGCAGTACATCAGAGCTGTGTGAAAAAGCAACGGAGAAAGCAAGATCTCTGTTGCTTTTTTCAAAACTGTCTCGCTATGTTAAAGGAGTTTAACATAGTGAGACAGCTTTAAAAAAAGCAACTGAGAATCTCCGTTGCTTTTCTTAAAGCTGTCTCGCTATGTTAAACCCATTTAACATAGTGAGACAGTTTTGAAAAAAGCAACGGAGAAAGCAAGATCTCCGTTGCTTTTTACTAAGTGTCTCGCTATGTTAAAGGAGTTTAACGTAGTGAGACAGCTTTAAAAAAAGCAACAAAGAATCTCCTTTGCTTTTTTTAAAGCTGTCTCGCTATGTTAAACCCATTTAACATAGCGAGACACCTTTAAAAAAAGCAATGGAGATAGGAAGATCTCCGTTACTTTTTTAAAAGCTGTCTCGCTATGTTAAACTCGTTTAACATAGTGAGACAGTGTGTAAAAAGCAACGGGGATCTTGTGTTCTCCGTTGCTTTAAAAAAAGAGTTATACTAATGGAAAAAGTCCAGGCAACCGGACCTTTTTCCATTAGTATAACTCTGATTTACAATGTGCACGCCAACCAATCAGCATGCACGTTTTAGAATATTAATAGGGGGGGGTCGTTGTACAATTGTACATAACTTATGGAGACATCTGTAGTTGTCTGTGTACCTACTGAAGGGATTGCTGTACATGTGTATTACTTTCAAATATCTTGTAACTTGCATTGACTTGTATAATTTCTGTAACTTTGTTAATGCACAACACAGTTTGAGACATGCTTTATGAAGTACAGAGTGGCTGTAAATACTAAACAGTGTGCCGATGCTGATGGATGATTTTGTTTTGCTACAAGATATTCTAAGTAAACTGAAGCATATTTGCATATTACCGACCTATCCACAACTTTTGCTTAGATATCAGCAAAATGCTATGAATTCCGTGAATATTATGTAATCCAACTAAATAAGAAATATAAGTCTGACTGAAATTAAAGATTGTGTTGCTCTGTGAAATTCATTATTCCTTTGTATTTTGTACACAGAAAAGGACTGTTAGAATACACACTAACAATATTTTTCTAAAACTGATTCTGTTTGTGTGGCCTGCATTGCTCTGAATATCACTCATCTCTGACTGCGTTTGTTCACTTCTGTTTTGTAGCTTATTCTAGTATTATATTTGTTTTGTTGCATGTTTTCTGTTCTTTTGGAGTTTAGGAGTTCTTGGCTAGGGTCAGTTAAAAAAAAGTTACCAAGGAATTCCTTTGCAAACTGTGAATGGCATCAGTTAATTAGTGGTGGGAGCTGAGAAGCAGCATTGCTCTTTTATTTAGAAATATCTGTAGTTAGATGAAGTGTTTGTGTGGTCTGTATTGCTCTAAAAAACACTCAAAAAAATGCTGAGAGAAGAAAGGAGCCACTTTTGAGATTTTAAGTATTTTTCCTCTGTTTATTTGATAAGTTTTTCTGCATAGCTGCCTAGTTTGAACATTTTCAGGCTTGTTAAACTTGATTTCTGCATTAGTAGCTGTATTTAGAGCACAACCAAAAGCTGTATACTGAATTTCCTGTTTGCACTTAATTTTAAAATCGTTTTTTTCTCAAAACTTGCATATTTTCTGTCTTTGACCTAGCACTCTTGTGTGGGGTCATTTACTGCACTGTTATAACTTGATATCACTTGTGAACCTCTGCTATCTCTGAAAAAACAAAAACAAAAAAAAGATCTTGCTTTTTCCCACTTTTCTGAGATTTAAAAAAGTTCAAGTTACAGGCTTGCTGTTCTTGAACTGTTTTGTACGTTTCTGTGAGGCCATTTTTGCTTGGGCTAAAGGAAAGTCTCTCTGTTGATCAGTGGCAGTGATAAACATTGAGCTGCTTCCCTGCCCCCGTGGGAGTGGTTACTGACTTGAAACTGTAGTTTTATTGGCCAAAAGGGGTCATTTCCAAAACTCCTTCATCTTCCTCTCTTAAAACGTAGTTGCCTCTTGGTTTTGGCATCTTTTCAGGCTTGTTGGCTGTTGGAGAAGCACCCACCAAGAGAAGAAAATGCTGAGAGAAGAAAGGAGCCACGTTTGAGATTTTAAGTATTTTTCCTCTGTTTATTTGATACGTTTTTCTGCATAGCTGCCTAGTTTGAGCATTTTCTGGCTTGTTAAACTTGATTTCTGCATTAGTAGCTGTATTTAGAGCACAACCAAAAGCTGTATACTGAATTTCCTGTTTGCACTTAATTTTAAAATCGTTTTTTTCTCAAAACTTGCATATTTTTTGTCTTTGAACCTAGCACTCTTGTGTGGGGTCATTTACTGCACTGTTATAACTTGATATTACTTGTGAACCTCTGCTATCTCTGAAAAAACAAAAACAAAAAAAAAATCTTGCTTTTTCCCACTTTTCTGAGATTTAAAAAAGTTCAAGTTACAGGCTTGCTGTTCTTGAATTGTTTTGTAAGTTTCTGTGAGGCCATTTTTGCTTGGGCTAAAGGAAAGTCTCTCTGTTGATCAGTGGCAGTGATAAACATTGAGCTGCTTCCCTGCCCCCCGTGGGAGTGGTTACTGACTTGAAACTGTAGTTTTATTGGCTGTTTTGGGTCAATTCCTGGCTCTTTCCAGCCCCTGCTATCAAGCACGCTTTAGAGTGCTTTAGCACGATTTAGCGCGGAGTTGCCACTAGAGCAGCATCGGGCAGCGCAAGGTTAAACTTTTTCTGGCTCCATAAAGTCTGTTCTTCATTTTTTCCCTTAGAACTGCTCTACTAGTAATCTAAACAGTATATCCCTTAACTAAAAAGCACAGCACTTGTTCCTAAAAGCTTTTACTTGTCTTAAAAGCATCTTCTTTTCAGGTTTAGCACTTCTGTATTATACAAAGTCCCTCACTAGCAAACCCCCAGGAGTACCCACTTCCTTACTAAGTCCTCTCTTATTCAGTTACACCCCTAACTTCTAAATTTCTCTAGCATGTCGAAGGGCCAGATGCTGGTGTCCTCTCCTGTCCAGTTGGTGAATTTGGGAATATTGAGGCAATGTTACAATTGCCTCATGTACACTGACAACCCTCTCCTCCTCCCACATAACACAAATACTTGCGAGAGATGCAGCTATTTACCCAAACTGGAGGCTGAGCTCTCTCAACTCAGGAATGGCAAGACCAGACAGGAGGAGAAGGCAACTACACACACCACAAAACCAGTCTCACATAAAGCTATCACAACAATGAATCAAACACATAAACACACAAAGTCATACTCGGAGGTTCTGAGCAAAAATTTACCTAAACAGCAGAGGCCTCCAAAGCAGACATCCAAGCAACTGCCACCTCATGACACACCACAGGCAACACATAAACCACAAAATCAGTGTGCAAAGCAGTCACAGCCCTTAAGGCCAAATACAACACCAAACATACTTGTCATAGGTGACTCCATTGTAAGACACACTGACGTCCCACTCACTAGGCTGAACAAGGAGAGAGTCAAAGTAAGCTGCCTATCGGGTGCTAGAATCCGCCACATAACACAAGCACTCAGGTCACTCCACAGCAAGTACAAATATGACACAGTCATTGTCCATGCTGGTGTGAACGACCTGAGATGTACCTCCCTGGACTACATGAAAAGAGACATAGAGGAGCTCTCTGATTATGTAGCCCAGGCAGGTATGACCCTGACCCTGAGCAGTATCCTTCCTTCACCAAGAATGATGCCACAACATAGAGACAAGGTGATCAGCTTTAACAATTGGCTTAATTTCTGGTGTCATTCAAAGGGGATCCAGTGTCTGTCTGCCTGGGATGACATGCTTGACAATCCACGCTGCTTCGCAAGGGACGGCTTGCACCTGTCACCCTTGGGATTCCGGATATTGGCTAAGGCTCTTGCCACCCCCATAGTGCCTTTTTTAGGCAAGGCTCAAATTCTAAACCTACCACCCTAGAAAACAAAAATGGGAAGAAACTAAGGGTAATGCTGCTCAATGCCAGAAGTCTAAATCTCAAAATGCACGCTCTCTAGGCCCTTCTCAGTATGGAGAACATCGATGTCTGTGCTGTGACTGAAACCTGGTTCAAGGCTCCTGAGAGCACCCCGGCACTATCAGGTTTTACCTCACATCATGCGTTCCGGCCCCAAAACCCGGACCACACCACAAAAGGAGGGGGTGTATCCATATTCATCAAGGATACCCACACCTCCAGGTTGGTGGCAACGCACAAAGCATCGGAAACCATCCAGGTGCAATTAACCATAGGCAAAACTGCTCTACAATTTGTAGCATGCTACAGGCCATTCTCTCAAACTCAGGAACCCCACACAGCCTTCCTGAAGACACTGGAGGGTATAAATGTATCTCCAAACACCATTATATTGGGTGACTTCAACTACCCGAATATAGACTGGGAACATTACTCAAGCCCCAACTTTCTAGCCCAAAGGTTCCTGGAGTTCATAAATTCAAATGCCATGGAACAACTTGTCACCGTTCCCACAAGAGGAGAAAATATACTAGATCTCATCATCACAAATATGGGGACAAAATGCTCCACACCGGAAGTATATCCCTCATTGGTGAGATCAGATCACAAACTTATCTCACTGAAAATCCACATCCCCCACCCCACCCCAAACAAAAAAGACCACAGTGAAGAACTTCTCTAAAGCAAACTTCACACTACTCAAGACTGGTGTGGTATCCTTCAAGGCCCCTGAGCCAGTGGAAACCACAACCCAAGCTGCGGAAGCCCTTACAAATGCCTTCTACGAACACCTCCAGGACTGCATGGATCAGGCAATCCCTAATAAAACCAAGACTCTTTCCACCAAGGGCAAACGTCCAGTCTGTTGGACTCCAGCCATAAACAAACTTTACAATAAGAGGAGAAAGCTGTTACATGATAGAGCAAAATCCATAAAAGAGAAGACACCCTTGATCATTATTAGTAAAAAAATACGAGCACTCATAAAATCATCCAAGGCCAAATTTGAGAGAAAAATTGGAATAGATTCAAAAGACAATCATAAGGCCTTCTTCAGCTATGTTAGAAACCTGGGTGGAAACTCCCAGATATGCGCAGAATTAGTCCAAAATGATACAAAAATCATTGAACCCATAGACATTGCCAACATACCGGCAGACAGGTTCAGTGCAAACTTCACCCCCCTCTCCCCCCCAAAAGGAGAGATAACTATCCCAGCGGAGTGTAGCCTCCCAGACATCTCTAATGCGCAGGTGAAAGCTGCTCTCTCTAAAGCTAAAAACACAGCATCAATGGGACCGGATGGTGTCCCCGGCTGTGTGCTACACAAACTCAACGAGGAACTAAACCCGCATATAAGGCAGCTGTTTAATCTTAGCCTTACCACAGGATATGTGCCCAAGGAGTGGTGTACGGCAACTGTGGTCCCACTCCACAAAGGCGGTACCTCTACGGACCCTGGAAATTACCGCCCCATAAGCTTAACAAGCTTCGTCTGCAAAGCTATGGAGAGGATCATAATGGAACTCATAAACAAAGACATAGGGGACTTGCAGACATTGGACCTGACCCAGTTTGGCTTTGTCAAGGGCAGATCATGCCTTTTGAACTTGGTCGACTTCTTTGAAACAGTCACCAAGGCCATTGATGAGGGAAAGGCAGTCCATACAGCCTACCTTGACCTTGCAAAAGCTTTCGACACAATACCCCACTCGGGTATTATAGAGAAACTTACCAGCTTAAATGTAAACCCATATGTCACAAGATGGGTTGCAAACTGGCTAAATGACAGAACCCACAGGGTTAGAGTTGCTGGCGCCATGTCAAACTCCAAGCCAGTCACAAGTGGGGTCCCACAGGGCTCAGTCCTTGGCCCTCTGTTGTTCGGCATCTACTTCTCAGAAGTACAGGCAAACATAGGAGGACTATGGCTGACAAAGTTTGCAGATGACTGCAAACTGGGCGCCATAGTGGAAAGTACATCGGACACAGATATCCTTCAGAGGGGTCTCACGGAAACTGATAACTGGTGCCAGAGCCATGGCCTGAAGTTAAATGCCAAAAAATGTATAGTCATACCCTTCGGGAAAAACAAGGTAACCCCAAGCTACCATATAGGTGGCAATCCATTAAGCACAGAAGAGGTTATCAGGGACCTGGGGACCCAGGTTGACAGTGGCCTTTCTTTTGACACTCACATTGCTAAAGTGGTTAGAAAGACCTTCTACATTGCCCACCTGATCATGAAGGGATTCACATCCAAATCAAGTGAGGTCATTGTTCCCCTATACTCTTCACTTATCAGACCAATGATCGAGTGCAATGCCCCATTCAGGATGTATCTCACCCGACACCTGCAGCAATTGGAGAGACCCCAAAAGTTCCTCACCAAAAGGATAAAGGGACTCCAAAATCTGTCATACGCTGCCAGACTGAAGAAACTCCAGCTCTATTCAGTCGCATACCGCCTGCTCAGAGGTGACCTGTGCCTGACATACAAGGCCATGTCCAACCCGGAATTAATGGACATGCTCCACCTCAAAAAATCCAAATCTACCAGATCCACTAGAGCAAGTGACTTAAACCTTAGCATGGATATAAATAGGACATGCTGGAGGAATAGATTTGTCACCCAGAGACTCCCTATGCTGTGGAATAAAATCCCAGTTCATGTGAGGCAGAGCACCTTGCTGTCTCTGTTCAAGAGAAATCTTGACCGGTGGATGGGAGATCGTAGGTTTACCCCGGGAATCATCTCTGTGTCACTGCTGGACAGAGGCACAACAAACTAATGGGCACAGTATTTTTTAACATAATGGGTGGCGTAAGCCACAAAACTTTGGGCTAGGCTTATAAATGCCTTAGGGCAGATAGCCTAGTATAAACCTATGAACCTATGAATCTCTCTCTGCATTTAATTTTGATTTGAAGCTCTTTATTTAAGGTTTGATCAATTCTATTTTGTATCGTAGTTTAGTATTATATTTGTTTTGTTGGAGTTTTAAGAGTCCCCCCTCCCACCGACCCAGTTCTAGTTGTGTTTTTAAATTTAGTGACTTTTGAGTTGCTCACCCCTACTATAAATCTCATTTTGGACACTCCTCCCAGTCTCGGCTCATTCTGCTGAGTAGAAAGAGTTCATTAGGGAAGGCCCACCCCCTTAGTTTCTCAACCTTGAATTATCTTGTTTCATCCCTTTCCACTTACCCTAAAAGATGCACTTTATTCAGCTGCTTTTACTGTATTTCTGTTTCTTCCTGCTTTATTACTTCATTTTGCTTTTGCTGCTTGTTCTTAAAAATACACAATTGCATTTATTCTGCTGCATTTATTACTGCTTATTAGTAGCCTGATTAAATTGCAACTGTTATTCTAAGCCTTTTGGTTTAAGCACTTGGGGTTCAGGCCAGTTATTTTACATTAAGAAGGTTTGCGGTCTGCACTCTTAAAGGAGGAGAGGATAGACTATGCCCTTCTGAGCTGGGAATTGCTGGATGAAGGCTTATTGTGCCTGCTTATTTGAATTGTTTCTTTCTGAAATTGGAGTGCCTTGTTTGCCGCAGCATAGACTAGATTTAGATTTGCTGAATCTAGCTCTGTTTGTATAACTTGAGCACTAATCCAGGCCATCTTTTTTGGAGAGGGTTCCTTTGCACCTTAGTGGGAGGAGTGTGCAGTTAGAATTTGTCTGATTGAAGACTGCTGGAAAAATGCTCAGTTTTGAGCTTATTTATTGCTTAATTGGTTAATTTGTTTAAGCCAGTTTGCTCTTGTCTGTTACTGTTATATTTATGTGTTTATCTGTTCTTCTGTGTTAAATCGAACTAAGCAGAGTTTAAATATCTTTAGCATAGTCTGATTTCAGGTTTTGCTGTATCCACATCTGTTTGTGGGATTCCTGTATTTCCTGCTATGCCATCTTGTGTTGGCCAGGGCCTGCCTGCACTTACTGGGAATAAGTGAATTGGTTGGAACTGGTCTAGCATAGGGTGTTGAGCTAAGAACTCAGGGACAAAGGGTTGATTGGTCCAGTCCAGTGTTTTTATTTTACTTTTGTTTTTCTGGTATTTAAACCCAGCATTTGCATAGGTTTGTGCTTGTTTGCCCATCACACACCATTGCTGAGCTGTTTTAACAATTTGCAAGGAATCTCAACTGCATTTTTTCATTATCAGCACTCCTGTGTAAGTGATGCCCTCACCTGCAGCTACTGTATTCATTTATTCCAGCCCTACTCACACCAATAGGAAAGTCAGATAGTACACCCTCTACTATCCCTGACCTCTGTTCCATAGATTCTGATAACCATGGATGGACAATTTCCTATGGTTTATCCTGCAAGTCTGGTTGATATGGGCATCCTGAGACAGTGTAGCAGCTGCCTTATGTACACAGACAACACTTTACTACTACCACCTAGGAACACAATATGTGAGAGATGTGATACATTAAGAACCTAGAATCCTTGCTGTCTCAGTCTCAAGCCAGTACATCTGGCACTGAGAAGGTTGCATGCACAAATACTACGATCGCCACACCTCTAACACCACCCACATCACTACAACACACTTCTACATATGTGGGAATTCTCATCAAAAACATATATAAACAAAACAGACCTCCAAAGCAAAAACACACCCACACATCACAACCTATAGCACTGAGCATCACACATAGTACACATGTCTGTGTATCACAGCCTCTAAGGACCAGCCACAAACTCAAAATACTAGTCATAGGAGACTCTGTCATGGCACACACAGATGTGCCCCTCACCAGACTAGACAAAGAGAAAGTCACGGTAAGTTGCTTGTCAGGTGATAGAATCCACCATATCATGCACACATACAAGTCTCTTAAGAATAGGTACTGTTATGACTTTGTCATAGTCCATGTTGGTGTGAATGACTCGAGATGTACCTCTCTGGACTATATGAAGAAAGACATGATTGACCTCACTGAATATGTGTCCCAGGCAGGTATGTCCCTAGCCTTAAGCAGCATCCTACCATCACCCAGAATGATGCCTCAATACAAACAAAAATTGATTGACTTTAACAATTGGCTTAATTTCTGGTGTCATTCCAAGTGGGATCTGGTACCTGACAGCTTGGGAGAACATTACTGACAGACCATGATGCTTTGCCATAGATGGCCTGCATCTGTCTTCCCTGGGATTCAGGCTTCTGGCAAAGGCTCTTGCCTCCTCCACAGAGCCTTTTTTAGGCAAAGTCATGAGCACAAAATTACCAGCATGAAAATTTCTTCTAAATGAAATTTAAAGGCCATGCTGTTAAATGCTAGGAGCATAAGCATGAAACTGCACTCATTGCAAGAGCATCCCAGCCTTACCAGATTACTCATCCTACCATACTTTCAGACCGCAGACAGAGGGCTACAAAGCCAAAGGATGTGGAGTTTCAATATTTATCAAAGGCATACACACCTACAGGCTGGTCAAACTGTATGATGCACAGGAGATACTCCAAGTGCAGTTAACTGTTGACAAAACACATATTCAAATCATAGGTTGCTACAGACCCCCAACCATGATTCAGGACACCCACTCCACCTATCTGGACTTACTTTAATACATCAAGATTCAACCCTCTACCCTCATCGTGAATGACTTTAACTACTCACCCATAGAGTGGAAGACCTATTCTAGCCCAAACATGAACTCCCAGAGATTCCTCAATTTCGTCAATGCCAATGCATTTGATTAGCTGGTCAACACATCTATGAGAGGTGAAAGTATCCCAGACCTGGTCCTAACCAACATGAGTATCCATTGTAGCACCCCTACAGTGTCATCCTCCTTTGTAAGATCTGACCATAAAGCGATCACTTTAGAAGTCACCATCTCCCCGACCCCCCCCCCCCATTAGGATAAAAAAAAAACGTTTCCAAAGCTGACTATAATCTCCTCAGAGCAGGTATAAGCAGCTTCAAAGCCAACATCCCTTCAGTTGGAATTAGCACTAATGTCCAAGCCTACACCAAAAAACTATATGAACACCTACATAGCTGTATGGACTCAGCAATACCTGGCAAGACCAAATCATCTTCCTCAAGGAAGAGTAAACCTGTCTGGTGGACAGCAGCAATAAACAAACTCTATAATAAAATGAAAAAGTTGCTGTCCTGGACCAAGAAGGAACAAGTGACAAGTTGGAAACAATCTCTGCTTTGTCTGAACAAGCAAATAAGATCACTGGTGAAATCCCCTAAGGCTAACTTTGAGTTCAAATTGGCCACATCCACTAAGGACAATCACAGTGTCTTCATCACATATATTCACAATCTCAAAGGTAACACCCAAATCTGCTCTGAACTGGTGGTCAGTAGCACCACATACACAAACTCCATAGATATAGCCAACACCTCCCTGTCCCCACATCAGTAAGCCAGGACATCCCCAGCACCTGCCCCTCTCCCCTCACCACCAGGGAGCAGGTCCTTAATGCCCTCTCAAAGGCAAAAAATACACTTTCTATGGGACCTGATAACATCCCTTGCTGTATCCTACATGAACTCAGGCATGAGCTTTCAGCTCCATTAGGAACCCTGTTCAACCAAAGCCTGAGCATTGGCTTCATTCCAGCTGAATAGAGGACAGCCACTGCCATCCCTCTACATAAAGGTGGAGCATCCAGTGACCCAGGCAATTATAAGCCCATCAGCCTAACTAGCCTGATCTGCAAGGCCATGGAATGCATTATCATGAACCTTATAAACAAGGACATTGGCAACCTCCAAACGCTTAACCCCATACAGTTTAGTTTTGTCAAAGGGAGATCACGCCTGTTAAACTTGGTCAACTTCTTCAAAACAGTCACCAAAACCATGGATGAGGGGAAGACAGTGCACAATGCCTACCTAGAACTAGCCAAAGCCTTTGACACTATTCCCCACTCGGGCAAAATAAAAACTCTCCCAGCTAGGCATCAACCCATATGCTACCAGATGGGTAGCTAACTGGTGCACAGATAGAACCCACTCAGTCAAAGTAGGAGAAGCCACCTCTAGTAGTAGACCCATAATGAGAGGTATACCCTAAGGATTGGTCTTGGGGTCTCTACTGTTTGGGATATACTTTTCTTTGGTGCAAGCTAAAACCAGTGGTCTGTGGCTGACCAAGTTTGAAGATGACTGCAAGCTTGGCACTGTCTTAAATTCCCCCAGTGATTTGAACATCCTCCAAGAGCCCTTACCCAAACTTATGACTGTTGCCAGAAGCATGGCTTCATACTGAATGTTAAGAAATGCATCATTATCCCCTTTGGAGAAAATGGCATCCCCACTAATTATCACATTAATAACAATGTACTAAGCCTGCAATCAGTCGTGAGGGACTTGGGCACCCAGGTAGATAGCAACCTGACTTTTGACTACCACGTTGCCTCTGTTGTATGGAAGGATTTCTACATGGCCCACCTCATAAGTAAGGATATTTCATCCAGGAACAGGGAGGTCATAACATCCCTGTACTCCTCCCTTATCAGACCCAATATCGAGTACAATGCCCCCTTCGGCATGTACCTTGCCAAGCACATGCAGCACCTGGAGAGACCACAGAGGTTCCTGACCAGGAAAATCCATGGTCTTAAACACCTGTCCTATACAGATAGGCTAAAAGCTCTGTCCCTCTTCTCAGTCTCATACAGACTGCTCAGAGATGACCTGTGTCTGGCATACAAGACCATCTCAAACCCAGCCTTGATGAAGTTGGTGCATATCCATAAGTCAAACTCCACTCATACAACCCTTGCATAAGGCCTTAACCTGGTCTGTGGTATTAGTAGAAGTTGTTGGCAGGATAGATTTGTGTCCCAAAGACTCCCCCATCTGTGGAATAGCCTCCCTCTCCATGTCAAGCAAAGTACCTCTCTAGCCCGGTTTAAGAGGAACCTGGATGACCGGATGTGAAACAGAAAATATACCCCTGGGATCCCACTTGTGTCCTTGCTGGACAGGGGAAACAGGTGCTGACTTTAAGAGAACATGGGCAAAATTCTTGGCTAGGCTTATAAGGGCCTCCAGGCTAATAGCCTAGTATCATCCTATAAACCTATCATCCTATTCATTTAAAAACAACTGCTTGCCCTCTGTCTGATCACAATGACATCATATTTAAATTAAAATTAAATAATGAAGATTGGATTTATTGTGTGCATACCTTTCGTAATGTAAAACTGAAGTAATCTATGGAATGATTTAAAAATTGATTTCTTCATTTTAATAAAAAATGACGATAATTTATTTTTTATTTATTTAACATCTGTTTATTGGGGAAGTCTGACTGTGGCAGTGCCCATTTTCAGAGGATGCCTGGGGAGAAATGCCCCAGATTCACATCTTTCTTTTGAGATGCATTAAAACTGAAATCACAATTGAAAATGTAGTTAAAAAACAATAAAGAAACAATGGAGCTCTGTGACTGGATTTCATTATTCCTGTAATTTATAAATGAGTGCCTAATAAAATTATTATTATTACACGTATAATATTTAATCATGTAACTGATTGTAATGAATTTTCCTAATGTTACAGTATTTTAACTATATCCATTTGTAAACATGATTGCAATCTAGTTCTGCATGAAACCTTTCAACTAATATATTTGTTGTACTAAACACCAATTATTTTTTTCTATAAAAGCTTATAGCATATAATTATAAAAACTGGATTAAGAAGGATCAGTTGAACTTTATTTTTATCAGACAAACTCACAATAACATCAAATGAATTATAGCCATTTTAAAATACTCTGATTATTAACAATAAAGTTTAACAGTAATACATCTAGACATATAGAAAACATTCAGAACAAATGACTTAGCTTATACCTTTAAAGTTTAGGGAAATATAGTTTTATTCAACAGCTTATCAGAATAATTAAACAATTATATTAAAATTCGGTAATGCATATAAAAATTGGATGCTTTTTTCTCCTGCAATGCAAATTACAAAAGGTCTTAGACAAGGGTAAGGTATACCCATTATATTATTTATGAAGACCATGGAATCATTTTCCATTTGCAATTAGAAATAATTAAGTGGATTTTCAGTTGATTATGCTTTTGAATCCAAAATACTTTAGCCAACAACACCATTTTAACAATAACTATAATTATTTTATCTATTATTCTTATTGATAATATATGACATATTTTTTTGCTGTCTGTCTAATTAAAAATTCAATAATACTCATACCAAACTTCCATTGTACAAAAATACATGGAAAGTAAGATAAATAAATGTAATTATAGTTGGAATTATAAAAAATGAAATGTCTTACCATCATTATTACCCCATTCATTAGAACTGATTATTAAATTTAATTACAATAATATGCTTAATAACATTGAAATCATAATAAAATTAATAAAACACATTTATATGTTTCACTTTTGCACCAGGACTGTAGCATAGAAGAATAAAGCTACCACTATGACCCAAAAACAAGCTTTATTAGGAGCACAGTCACTGGAGGACTGTGTCAAGGAATGTGGGAATGACTAAACAATGTTGACTCTGTGCCCATGGAAGACAGGTAGTATATTCACATAGGGAGGTCGGGTCATTGCAACATCAGCTATTTGGCTGTGGTGACTATGTGCTGCATGTGGACAGAACTGAGCTGCAGTGTACTAAGTTTGTTGGACTTATGCTGCATAGACTGCATTTTGTATGAATACTTCCCTTGTTTCATCTGGTTTTGGACCTGTTGCAGTTGTATTTTGTTGTTATCTGAACTTGTTACCTCTTGACTTAGGGTAGATAACAGGTGAGTGCCTTGAGTTTCATCAATTGAATTTTGAACCTGGATGCTGGGGTAACTGTTTCTGACAAGAGAAACAATGGTTGCAACTGTGTCTGCCCAAAATGGCTGATACTTGCCCTGAGTTTTCTAAGTAATTGTCTATCTCTTGTTCTCTTGTTGCAGACTGGTTCTTTTTCTTTTCTTTTAGGCAGATGTCTGCCTAGTTTATACAGAGCTCAGGTACATAGCCTAGCGCTTTATTGAGCTTTGCTATTGTATACTGAAATTGTTCCTGTCATACAGCTTTACATAGATTTTATTTGAATGTTGACCTTGTTTCTCCTGGGTATAAATGTGTTGTTCTAAGTACAATTTGTTTTACTTATAATATGACAACAATTCATCAAAATTATTATACCTGTATTAGGGACTTCAAAATTCAAGGATATAATTGGTATGGCAATCAAGAAAAGTCAGCTTTATTTGTAGATGATATTATTTTATAACCAATAAAACCAAAAAGGACATTTCAGTGTCGTGGAAGATTTTCAGACAGTTTCAAGAGTTTTTGGGATACAAAATTAATGAAGATAAAACAAAGGTAATAGCTGTAAACTATGTATTAGTAATAACTGTAAACTATGTATTGTTCATCAATACCTATATTTATGGGAATATGATAAAATGAAGTACTTAGGAGTATGGATTAAAAAGAATTATATTATGGCTGCTAAGGATATGTGGGAAGAGACTAAACAATAATACAAAAAAAAAAAAAAAAAAAACAAGAAACTGGAAGCTTTGTTTTACGGATAAGGATAGCAAGATACAACCAGGGAAAATGTTTTTATTTCCGGCATATTTTTATTAACTAGAGGAAGCGTTGTATTTAGCAATTAAGTAGGAGTTCAAGGATTTTTTTCTGGAGGGGGGGAGGGCGATAGTCAAATGGGATAAATTGATTATTCCAAGGTATTTGGGATTACCTGATTGAAGGGATATTTCACAGCTATACAGTTAAGGCTCCTATACATAGCACAAGCAGAAGGCTATAATTCAAAATGGAAAGGGATGATGATGAAGCATGGGGGAAGCTCAGCAAATAATGAGAAACTGAAGTTTTGTATGCAGATCCTTAAGGAGAATAAAAATAGCCAACTAGAATACTATATTCATAAATGTATGAGTGTCTGTGTCATAAGTGATAATTCAAAAAATTATTTTTGTTTATAAAAATATTGTGTCTGTGGTTTCTACATTTCTTAATTTTTTTATAAGGTCCTTTTAATTAAAACTAAATGTCATGATCTGCTACGTGTGTTTATTTGTCGAACAGCTGAGGGCTCACTTTGCTTAAACTGTGCTAGCTCACCGAGTAGGTACTTCTATTATCTGGTCACATACCGGTCAGTGTTGAAATGCATTTGCAGTTTTTTCTCTCCCTTCAGTTGCCAGCCTGAGCACTTTAGGAACTTTGAATGTCTTGCTAAGGTATTCAGTGTGAGTCCACATGCATGCTTTGATGATAAATTTACCAGCTTAAATAACTACCCCTACATTACTTGATGGCTTGTTAATTGCCCATCTGATAATACACAGTGACTGAGAGCTTGTAATACTGCCTGTTCTAGTTGAATAGTACCTTGCTGAGTCTCTCAGAGCTCTGTACTTGCTTTTTGTATCTACTTCTCTGATATGAAGTAGGATGTCCAAGATTTATGGTTGATAACGTTTGCAGATGACAGCAAACTGCGCACCATTATTGATCTCACAGAAAGTTTTATATTTTCCAAGATGGATTAGATATAGTCAGCATCTAGAGTTCTTAGCAAAGCCGTGGAGACAATATAAAAATATTTTATTATAGTTGCATTCCATTTGGGAAGCAAGTCCCACTCACTATCACATAAATGCAAACCTACGTAGATACATATACACACACATACATGCCCACAACATAGATGCAGTACTCAAATTCACAAAATGGGTATGGTCCAGGTCTTGGCTTCATATCCCATCCAAAAAATCTGCAAACTGGAGGGGAGGCAATGCACAGCCTTTGTGGAGTCATACTCCCACCTTAAACATGTCTGGCTTATCTTTACGAATGATTGCATAACTCTAACACCTCAAATATAAGAACAAACTAACACCCAATAGTGCTGCATCACTTCCTACAACACACTTTAGGGTGTACAGATATATGTCTTCTCCCTTTTGACAAAACTCACATAGTATAGGCAAACTCCAATGATACTTCCAGTATCTTTTGATGTTAGAACAGTGATCCACTGTCCTGCACCCAGGAGAGAATGCCCTTTGCTCATCCTAAAGCAGAAAAACAGCTATTGCATAAAGTCCTCAGCACAGTAATATATTACTTTTCAAGGAAGGCTAATGGGTAATAGCTCTCTGTAAATGGAACACAGTCCTGTTTTCTTTTTTGAAAATGATGGCCACTACCCCAATTTGGTAGTCTAGATGTACTATTTCAACCTTCCATGAAATATCGAAAAAGAATGTTAACAATGACACCCTAACAATGTCTCTCATATCCTATTGCCACTGTGAGTTATTTTTGCAATACAAACAGGCTATCCCAGCTCTGGGACTACTATATACCACAGATGACGTACTCAGTTGTGACCATTTATAAAACTCAAACAGGGAAAGTCACAACAATAGCTCAAGCAGCATGTATCCAGTCTATGTAGAAAAGCCATACAGAGACATAAAAATACAACTGGCTCCATGGCATAAAGGGACAAGGTGCTGACTATGACCTAAATTACCTAGGTTGTATTGGCTTCCTATGCACTGCACTGCATGATGTAACCAAGAAGTGTGGCAGTGAGCAGCCAGCACTGGCTTGCACAAAGTCAGGGGAGGAGTGCATTCTGACCTACTGCAGTGCTGATTCTCAATGGTGATACAGGAGTCTTTAGCATGCAGTACTATGGACCAGAGATGAATGCTGAAATGCAGCCAGGCCATGCATGTGTAGCAGCTCCACAAGCACATATGCATGAGTGTGTATGGCATTGCTGAAGGATCTAGGAACACTGCCTACATCAGCCTCACAAGGTGGGGTTTGCCATCTGTAGTAAAAAAAGTTTCAAACCTCTGAAGTCAATTATTATTTTTTTCCCCTGAGAATAGATTATAAGATAAGATTATCAAAAGGTACTTTGCTAGGAACAAAGGTGATTCCTCTCATGGCGTGATATCATGTGCAGTGACTTTGGTGTGCTTCATGGTTAGGGAATTCTAGGTAGAACTGACAAATACAAAGACATGGATAAAAAGCAAGCAAAAATAGTAACATAACATCAGACAACCCTGGAAATAATTTAACTTGCTAGCCAGCAAAATGCAGAAGGAGTAAATCACTCATTATCATGACAATAATGCTATAACACATCACTCTGCTATACGTTTTATCATATTCAAAGGGTTAAATAAGCTAAATTCTCACATTCTTCTCCTTAAGTTTAGACCCCACAATGTAATCAGCCCAGGGATATTAGCATTTTGCATAACCACTTTTGTTTTTATCAAGTATGACAAGACACCAGATATAAGAAATAATATCCACATTACATGCCAATTAGAAATTCCCCTACGGTGGCCTGTAGACACAGGACCTAAAACATTCATTGTAATCTCCATGGCTAAAACCAAATATACAGAACAACAAGAGTATTACAGATAAATAATCACACTTGCTGTTCTAGAAAAAGAAAAGAACTGCTTGAGAAAATTGTCAACCAAAAGACACAGCACTATTTATACACATATAACATTTCGGCCTAAGATCAGCAGCTTCTATAAAAGTAAGAGTCACCACGCATAAGTCTCAGCTGTAAAGCATTTTGCAGAATGCCCAGAGTTTTACCTCATACCTTTGGTCTTTTCTCCATAAAATGTGTGATTTTCCTACAAATCCCCAGGACTGAAATCACTATATAATGACAGATGTTTCGGTTTCAAGCTTCATATACTTCAAAAACATATGCTTGTGCAAAACCTGTTATTCTAGCAACCTTTTAAAGTTAATAAGAGCAATATTTAAACTCTAGTCATGATTTTAGACCTTTGTCTTCCTGTTATTTTTGACTTGTCCCGACTTTTTTGCACTAATAGTTGAATGGTATGGCACTATGACTGCCCACAATTTAATAAATGATGGAATTTAAAGTATTATGCATGTTTATGTGATGAGAGCCATTAAGAAGTTTAATAATTCCAACTGTGTGATTAAAGAAATATCGAAACAGGGAATTATGACTGGATCACTGATCATAACTAATTTACTATGTACTTGAGAAATGGAAGCCAAGAAATGTACCTCAAAAGCAGAATAAAGCAAAGCCCAAGGGGCAGATTTTGGCATCCATTTCAAAAACAAAGTTGTTGTCAGAGAGACACAACCACATTTCTTTGTAGTGCATGGAACTTTATTTGCTCCGTGTTCACCAGTTGCTGAAAAAAGTGTAGGAGCACAAAGTATTTTATGGCTTTGAAAATCTTAAAACACAGCAATGCTACATAGACACATAGACAGCAGACAGAAGCAAAGTATCCTTCTGAGGAACTAAGAGATTTAAAAGTTGTTATGGCTCTTCACTATGCACAACTTTTAAATGTTTTTTTTTAAATGGTTGACAGGACAAAATATCTAATAACTTTAAAAGCATGTTTAGCTTCTGACATTGTTCTGTGGTGACCATCACTGGCTGTTGTTATTCTTTAGTGTGAGACAATTGCATAAAAGTGATGAGAAATGCATAGTAAAAGCTTGTTAAGCACTTTTTTGATGCTGGAAATGTGCATGACAACCCTAACTTCTTCTAGATTTATGATCATTATTATGGTATTCTGTACATTACAACAGACTTCTCAGTTCACTCCTCAACTGGGTACTAAGTTACTTAATCAAAAGATCATTAAAGTTAAAATTCAGAACTCCATCTTCAGAGCAGTCCTGGTCTGTGTCCAACACAGGTCCGCTCTTGGAACTCACTTGTTTTCACTCATTATTTCTAGTCTCTTAACTGAAAAGGAATAGAAAGCACTCTTATTTGCAGTCACCTGGCACTGGATTGTTTGTCTCAATCCCCTTTCCACAATAAGACACACAACGCCAACATGGCATATGATGATCTATATTGAGCAGCATTCTTTAATCATGAAATTAATTAATTAATCATAAAATCTGTTAATCGCAATGTGAACATAACTTTGACATAACAATTTAACATTGGCAGCATCTCCCATGCACCTCTGTCCCACCACAAAATAAGCAGCCTTACCCAACTGCTCACCTCCTCTGACTTTATCAGAAGCAGCGTGCCACTGATCACTTCCATTCCGAACCAACAACATTGTAAAATCCAAAACATAACACCAGAGGGTGGGTCAGAAGAGGGACAAGCAAATTCCTCTTCTCCACCCACCAACCCACTCACATATAAAACTAACCTCATATTGTCTGATACAAAAATGAAGAGGGACACTGGGCATACAGCAACATCTTGCTTAAATCTGACCTTCCCACCTTACAATGCTTGCATAAAACCACATTAACTCCTCCCTGCACTTACCTCACTCTTTAACACCCCTCACCTTAAATGTAACCCTTCTTTGCCTGACTCTCCCAGCACAATCTATCCTTCATAAACTGTTCAGCATACCTACACTCCCCCATTACTTCTTCACTCTCCATCTGTTCCCCCTTCCCCCTTTCCCCAGCATAAATTCCCAAAGCATCTCTAGACAAATTAGTTTGTCCAAACTACATTTGCCCAAAGATAGTTAAGAATGATCTACAGAATGACTTAGCTGATATTATGAAAATCCTTTTTGCATCTTTGTTTAACCAGAACTCAGATAGTTCTCCTGTGGACAAAGTAGAGACCTCAAGTATCTTCGCATAAATTTAGATCACAAGTCCCAACATTGCCTTTTTGGACATGCCCAGACATATTGAAAATTATTCTTAAAACATCCTGCATATAAGCAGCTCAGGGCTACAAAAATGCTGCATGCTGCATACCAGAAACAATATAAACTGAAGAAGCAATGCAAGGGGCTAAATATATATAGTTTTAAAGAAGAAGGCAATAAGATGACATAATCAAAATGTTTCAGTTTACTATAATTAATCACATATAATTTTATCCATGCAAGGTTATTCAGTCATAAAACAACTAAACCTTTGTGAGGTTGCTACTCAAAAGAGCAATACTATCAAGGTCGCAAAACACAAAAACATGTTTTTATGTTGTGTAAAGCGACTCCTCAGCCCATTCCAAAAAATGGGGTCAAGATTCATCATACTCACACCCACTATCTATAGATTTATCTATCTGCAACACAACTGGGTAAGAACCCCTGAATTTCTTTAAGAATGCATTCACTAGAATACTGCAGTAGAAAGGCGTGTCTCAGAGGCACTCATCAAAGAGATGATTGGACCATACATTTCAGGGGAATGGAGCACAAAAGCATGATAACCAAAATGCACATGACAGGGTCTGAACTACTTTCTTCAAGTATGCGTTCACCAGAATAGTGTATTAGCAAGGCATGCCATGGTACAGCTCATCAAAAAGATGGCTGGAAAATGCATTTAAAAGGAATGCAGGACAGACATAATGCACACAATTGGACCTGAACCCCTGGCTTTCTTTCAAGTGCATATTGACCAGAATAGCATTTAAACAAGGCTTGCCATGGGAGAACTCATCATGCAAGTGGCTGGAAAATGCATTTCAGGTGAATAGGACATATGATAACTGAAAACACAAAATTCATGTAGCTTGGTTTAAACCTCTGCCTTTTTGCAGTAATATTGCAAATGTATGGCCATTTGCAAGTGAAGCCATAGAAGAGAAAACAATGAAGAGATATGAATATACACATTTCATAGAAATGTTTAAACAGTATTGCAGAGTGAACATTAACAGCAGAAAGTGATACACTAGACCGCAGGGGTGGGCATTAAAACCCATCAGCCAATGTTCCCATCACTGCTTGAGTTAACCGAGGCATGGAATCTCTCACATGCATTTACCATGTTAGCTGCATTTTATACATTTATAACAAGTTGTTTATTAGCACATGATGATGACATCTGTCAGTATTCTGTAAGGGAGACTGTCATGGATTTTAACTCCTGACTGCTTAAACCACATTCTCTTGACCTGTGTACTAGCCACAGAAAAAGCTATGCAAAAGTTGGCAGAAACCAGATGTGAATTATACCTCTTGAACTGCAATCGCTAAAACAAGCACAAAGTACTTGAAAAAGTAAATACATCTAGTCAAAAAATCTGGGTACCAAATTAACATAAACATATAAAAATAGGATATGATTCTTCCTCTTTCTGGTAGAAATGTGGGATAGTACTCAGAAACACGTTTGAAAAACAGAGCGTGACAAAATAATGGAGAAATGTAACCACATTATCAATTCTAAATCTCTAGACTTTAATAAACTCTGTTGCAAAATTCTACTGCACAATGTCATTTATTTTTGCTTCCGAGATAGGGAGATATAAAATGTGTGTCCTCATTTTTTAAACGGTTGGTGCTACTAGTATGTTGGTCACATAGTGTTTCTTTCTCTGTACTAGTCAGCTTTAAAAATTATATGTCATGAGTGTGATTCCAAAAATTGTGTGAAGAGGTAAATCAAGGCTGAAAATGGAGACATACCTCCAAAGTAAGTACATTGTGTTCAGGGGTAAATCATACCTGAAAATAGAGATGTGCCTCCAAAATAGGGACCATTGAGAGGTCATATCTGAATGTATATTGTTGAATGTATATTGTCAACTGAGTGTCAATGAAAATGAACAGGCTTAAAAGGGATTCAACACTTAGGGGATCAAAACAGCACACCTGTCACATCCAAACAGTATATCTTAGGTGGTATTAGCTCACTAAGTCATTACTTCATGATGCACAATGCTATTCATACTGATACAATGTACACCTCATTACATTTCAGTCCTTTCTCTTCCTGACTCACATTCTCTTGACTTGTTTACTAGCTATTAATGCCACCACAGATGTTATACAGCAGTGGTCAGAAAGCACACATATGAATGGATGTTACCAAAAGTGTGTGTGAAAAGATCCGGTTCTAGCACTAGTCAACCTAGATGGTTACCTAGGGCCTAGTGGCTGGGGGTTGCTGACAAGGGCGCTTCCACATTTACTTTTTAATTAACTACTAAAAGAAAAAAAATGTTTTTCTTTTAAAGAGTAGAGTTTTCTTCTTTAAGAATATAAACATGTGCTTTGCATCCACACACATGTGCACCAACATGTGTGTCTGAAATGCAGAGGGCAAGTTAAATAATAATAACAATACTTAAAGGCAAAAAGAACTCAGAAGAAGTAAGGTTAGCATAATTTATTTTAAGATCTGCTTTCATAAAACTTCATGAGAACACATAGAAAATGAAGTTAAAACATTCTCATTTTATATATATATATATATATATATATATATATATATATATATATATATATATATATATATATATATATATATATATCAAGAGTTTTTTAACAACCAGTAAAAAGCTCCAGTTTTAATTCACTCAATTAAAACAATTAAAACAAACACACTCCACCTTGAATTAATTAGTAGTTGTATAACCCTTCAATTTTCTATCTTTCAAAAAACACTTAATATCAATGTGTTCATTTAAGCCAGGTAGCCTTCAACTTTATTTGCCAATGAACCTCTCTTTTCTCTACCTGGTTTTTGAACCCCCCCCAATCCAGGTAGACTTGTTCTAAAACTGTAAAATAAAACTTTTTATATTTTTCACACAGTGGTGTGCTTAAACAATTAATTTTTGTTGTATTTAGTCCTAATTGCATAGATGTTCTTTTATCCTGTCACAAAGACACCTAGTAGTCATACCTATATAAAAACAATCACATCCTGAACAAATCCCAATGTAAACTACTCCCTCGGATCCACAATGAAACCTTCCATTGGGTTTAACTGTAAAGGCCAAATGTGACAATACTAAAGAGGGACCACCATAAATAAATCTACAAACAGAACAGTTATAACACTTGTAAGTCCCTTATTACCTTGATGTCATCTTTATCTAACAGATGCTTAAAACTAACATTTTTTTATATACAATCAATGGACGCTCACCCAAAACCTCAACCAATTCTTTGTTCTGACTAATAATTTTCCAATTGCTTTCTATTAAATGTCGAATTCCTACAGTATTTACTGACATATCCAATGCACACTGAGGCAAAAATTGTTTACCATGGTTTTCGTCAGAAATTCTATTCTGAACACTTGCCTCAGTATTTTATTCTCAAAGCCATCAATAAGAATATGCTTAAAAATAGTGTGTCTTTCATTAAATATCTCCTATGCTGTCCTGTCCAAACTTACTGAATTATGCTCTCTATCAGTAAACAACTTAATTATAAACTTAATTTCCCTTTCAAAAACCTTCCCCCTGATTCTCAAACTCTTGCACGGAGTGCAAAATTGGTGCAGGAACACAAGCAGGCAATATGTCTGCTGTGCGATCCAGGAACAGCCTGCAGGGGCGTGCACGAGCGCTCCAGCACTACTCCTGCACGGACTAAGCCCTGGTATGCAAATTACCCCATTTGCAGGAGAAATCTATGCAAATTAGGTGATTTTGCAATCCAGGAAGCTTGCAACAGTCCGTGCAAGACTAGTGCTAACTGCAGAAATGTACTCGGTTAGTAACTGAGTACATTTCTGCAAAATCCAAAATGGAGCTATGACAGCTCCAAATAAAAGTTGCATATCATGTAGTAAGCATGCCAATGGCCAAGTATAAGGATATTCACATTGCCAACATTAAAAAAAATACAAAAATCAACCTTTATTATTTTTTAGCCAATCTCGGCTGTTTAAGCGTAGGGCAGCGGCGCACAAACGGGATCGGGAGGAAAATAACAAAATTAACCTAAATTAAGCTTTCTAACTAAAATCAGTATTCTGCCATGCAAGTCAATGGCAGGCAGAAGACAACATGGCCGGTGAGTAGTGGTTGCTAAGGGGGGAAGCTCAGAGTGAGACATGTAACTATGCATTAGCAGGTAAACCTATGCAGATGAGGGGAAGGATAGTAAATCCCAGTTTTCCTAAATATGTGAGGCAGGTCCCAACAGTGTAAGGGTAGGAATAGCATGGTGCAAGCCTAGGAGTTAGGTGACATCATGGGAGGGGGGGTTGTCAGGCATACTGTAACCGGAGTGGAGCCCTGTGGCTTGGGTTTGCCCCTAGCTTAGCACAGCTAAGCTAGGGGGTGTGTTTAAACCTGCGTAGCACTCTTTACAAAGCCTAAGCTGGTATGCACGCTGCACAGCAGGTTTTACAGCAAGACAAAAGAAGTTAAACCAGGAAATAGCAGCAGTGTGCATGTTAGCACTCTGCGCTGTGCACACATGGGCTTAAACAGGAAGGCAATGGGAAGGGAAAGCAGCAGTAGGAAGGTAATCAAGGAGAACTAACTTAGCTGGCAAGTGAAATGTATCAGAATCAGCCAATTACACAGGCAGCAGACCAGCCCAGCCCAGAACACCACTATAAACTAAGCAAACACCTTACCCTCTGGTTTTTCCCACACTCTACACCACCGGTGTATACAAGCGGGAAAATCTTAACAAAAACACCTACAAAATGAGAAGGGCTGCAGCAGGCAACTTAGAACAACATGTACACGAGGCTGAGGGTGGTGAGTATGTGAATGCTGCTGAACAACTAAGAGTGAGGAGACCGAGAAGAGTGTACAGACCCAGGGTAACCTACCAAGATCTACATGAGCTGGAGATAGTGGAGCGCTATAGGGTGGACAGAGACCTCCTACAGCAAATTGTTGAGCTGCGCCTGCCTCACCTGACACACCAAACTGACTGAGGGGAACCCATCCAAGTGGATACCAAGGTATGTGCAGGCCTAGGTATACTAGCCACAGGTACCTCCCAAAACACAACTGGGGATATCATGGGGATCTCGCAGGCATCAGAATGCAGAGTATTCCACCAGTTCCTGGATGCCATGCCAGCACATGCCAGTGAGCACGTATATTTCAACACCCATGAGGTGTTGACCAGCAATATGCATCTCTTCCACCAAATAGCAGAATACCCTGGGGTAGTGGGTGCTATAGACTGCACGCACATATGCATCAAAGCACCACCCGATGAGCAAGGTAGGGCCTACATCAACCATAGGGGCATCCCCTCCATTAACTGCCAGGTCATATGTGATGCCCAGGGCATTATAAGGAATGTGTGTGCTGGCTGCCCTGAAATCTATGACGATTCCCACATATGGCATCTGACACAGCTGTACCAGAGATTAGCCAATGGGGACATCACCTACGGTCACCTAGTCGGGGATGCTGGTTACACACTGGAGCCATGGCTGATGACACCCATCAGAAATGCACACACACCTGAACAAGAACACCATAATGAGGTACATGCACAGGCCAGACTTATAATAGAGCGTGTGTTTGGGATGCTCAGGCCATGGTTCCGGTGTCTGGACACATCCGGTGCAGCCTTGCAGTATTCACCAGCTACATGTACCCAAATTGCTATTGTATGTGCTATGCTACACAATATAATCCTGCGGAAAAAGCTGCAGCAGGAACAGCATGGGGCAGGGCCACACAGCCACCCACCAACGGCAAGGCCCGCACAGGCAAAGAGTGACTCAGAGGAGGAATAACCTGAGCCTGCCCTAGTAGGCAGATGGAGGCATGCCCAGTATGCCAATGCTGTGGCAAAGAGGCAACCCATAGCACATACACTGACACAGTAGGGACCCAGAGAATGACACCTCTCTCTGACTCACACATACAGTAAAAGGGATGCCAAACATGACACTACCTGTGCCCAGCCATGTATAGGGAGTACACTATGTGCATCAGACATAAGCAGCCCTCCAGCACCATCTGCAAGTCTGGCACATCCTCAAGGTAAGTCAACCAACCTACCAATTGACAAATGGAGTAGAATGTGTCGTTACCTGTAGCTATGGTATAGATGTGAACATGCAAGGGAATTGGGTGGCTGAATGTTATGACAGCAGACAGTAGACACCCATAGTGGCACCATGACATCTATAACACATACTGTAGTCACCATAGTAGCCAGTGCTACACAGGGTGACAAAACCCACTGCAGGAAATGTGCTGAGCAACATGTGTGTCCATATGACGCACACACGCCAATCAGGATGGTTCACATACCCAACAACAGTCTCAGCCAGCAGGACAAGTGTAGACAAACCCAAACAGAGCCTGTGCCATCACCCCTGAATGATGGCTATGGTTAACCTCCCCCCCCAGGCCTACACAGACAGACCACAGCAGGTCAGGTAGTGGAATGTTAGTTCTGAAGGGTAGGAAGTCAGCCAATAATATGTAGGGCAAACAAAGCCATGATCTGTAGTACACCGGTATGCTTCTAATCAGCATGATAGTTAGCAATATAGAATGAAATGGAGTACCTAACATGCCAGTACTGTCATAGCAAATGTGTACAAGTGTCACGTGTTTCACACACATCCTACATAGTAATGTAATAGCAGTGTAGAAATATAGAAATAGACAGGTGTGCACCCCCTATGTAGTAATATAATAACAGTCAGGTGTGCCCCCCATCCTGTGTAGAAATGTAGACAAAGTCGGCTGAGCCCCCCCCATCCTATGCAGACATGTAGGAACAGTCACTGCCAAATGCTTGATGGATACCCTGGAGAAACAGCATGCCATCTGTCAGTGTGCAACACCAAGGTCAGCACTGCAGTACAAATTACCTGGACACAATCCACACATTAAATACAAAAGGGCATACTGGGTATGCTCACACACTTAAACACATGAAGGCCATGTCTTCAAACACCAGTGGACCAGACATATCTGGCAGTTGCAGTTGTTAGTGCAGACACTCGAAAGCATGCACCATACATGCTTTGTACACACAGTAGCTAGGAATACAGACAAATATGTAAGGGCAACACAACATAATAAGCCAAAGGTAGATGTGCAGAGATGTGTGGAAGAGGGTGACTGTGACAAGGAGCCATCCATGCCTGTCCCACCCAGCACACAGCCAAAGGGCCCCAAAAACATGAGGTTCAGATGTCACTCATTGCAGATACTAACCACCAGTATCAGTCAACCTTACAGACTATTGGTGCATATGCCAGCTGTGGCATGTCAACCTCTAGATGAATGAGTTATGGCCCATGCACACACACTGCCTTCCCCATAGCCCTACTGTGACAAGCCTGCTGAGGTCATCCACTGTGAAATACACCTTTGGGAGAGCTGTAGTCCAGTAATCTCCATGGCACATACCATGATGTCATACTGCTGTAGTGTGATAAACTAGTTAGGTAGGTGTTCAATTCCCAGACACGGCAACTGTGTGCTTGTGTGTCTGTGTAGAAAGCAATGCTTTTTAGGCTAGTCACACTCCCTACAATTCAAATGCTCAACTTTTGCAAGGCTGCTGATGTCATCTACCTAGTAACACACCTCTGGGAAGCTGTAGCCCAGTAATTTCTGTGGCACATCCTGTAATTGCATACTGCTGTAGTGTGATAAACTAGTTAGGTAGGACTTCTATTCCCCAGACATGGCAAATGTGGATGTTTGTGTGTGTGTGTGTGTTCCTTGTAGGGAGCAATGCTTTTGAGTCCATTCACAAACAAAACAACCTCCATTAGTCCACTTTGGCAAGTGTGCCAATGTCATCAACTGTGAGATACACCTTTGGGGAAGGGACAGGCCAGTAATCTCTGTGGTGAATGCCATAACTCTGCACTGCTGTAGTGCGATAAACTAATTAAGAAGGAGTTCTTACCCCAGCCTTGTCAACTGTGTGTGTGTGTGTGTATGTGTGTGTCTAACTCTGTGTAGAAGGCAATACTTTTTAGGGTAGGCACACCCCCTATAATTTAAATGCTCTATCTTTGTAAGGCTGCTGATGTCATCTACCATAAAATACACCACTGGGAAGGTTGTAGCCCAGTAATTCCTGGGGTGCATCCTGTAACTGTATACTGCTGTAGTGTGATAAAGTAGTTAGGTTGGTGTTCTAATCCCAGACATGGCAAGTGTGTGTTTAATTGTGTGTGCGTCTGTCTGACTCTGTCTGTGTAGGGAGCAATGCTTTTTAGGGTAGTCACACTCCCTACAAGTTAAATGTTCAACTTTGACAAGGCTGCTGATGTCATCCACCCAGAAATACACCTCTGGGAAAATTGTAGCCCAGTATTCTCCATACTGCGTCCTGTAACTGCAAACTGCTGTAGTGTGGTAAAGTAGTTCGGTAGGTGTTCTAATCCCAGACATGAAAAGTGTGTGTTTGATTGTGTGTGTGTTTGTCTGACTCTGTCTGTGTAAAAAGCAATGCTTTTTAGGGTAGTCACACTCTCTACAAGTTAAATGTTCAACTTCGGCAAGACTGTAGATGTCATCCACCCAGAAATACACCTCTGGGAAGGTTGTAGCCAAGTAATCTCCATAGCGAGTGCCATAACTGCTTACTGCTGTAATGTGATTCAGAACTCCGGTAGGGTTCTATACCCACCCATGGCAGTTCTGGATGTTTTGTGTGTGTTTCAATGTCTGTGTAGGGAGCTATGCATTAGAGGCTAGTCACACTCAGTACATTTCAAATGCTGTACTTTGACAATCCTGCTGATATCAGCCAATGTGTTATACACCTTTGCACCTTTGGGGAAGAAGCTCTCTACTAATCCACGTGGTGCATCCTATAACAGCTCCATAGTGTAGTGTGATATAGATCTCTGTTAGTGGTTATATACCCACACAAGTTGGCTGTGGATGTTTTGTCTGTGGTCCAATGTCTGTGTAGGGAGCAATACATTTTAGGCTAGTCACACTCAGTACATGTCAAATGCCCTACTTTGGCAATCCTGCTGATGTCAGCCAATGTGTTATACACCTTTGGGGAAAGAGTTCTCCAATAATCCCTGTGGTGCGTCCTATAACAGCTCCATGCTGTAGTGTGATATAGATCTCTAGTAGAGGTTCTATACCTACACAAGTCAGCTGTGGATGTTTTGTGTGTGTTTCAATGTCTGTGTAGGAAGCAATGCATTTTAGGCTAGTCGCACTCAGTACATGTCAAATGCCCTACTTTGGCAATCCTGCTGATGTCAGCCAATGTGATATACACCTGTAGTGTAATAAACAAGTTAGGTAGGGGTTTTACTCCATGTGTGTGTGTGTGTGTGTGTGTGTGTGTGTGTGTGTGTGTGTGTGTGTGTGTGTATGGTGGCCCTAGTATATATCACAATCAGTATGATAGGCACATAATTGCAGACAGTGCACATGCACTTTCAGTAAGTTTCCCACTGGATGCCTGCAACAACTGTGGTTCTGTCAAATGTGATCCACAAAGGGCATACCATGCCTTACACACATGCCATGTATGGACAGATGCCACTGACACCAGGGAGTAGGTGTGTAGGATCAACCTGTTGTCCATACAAATGAGGGTGGGACTGTCACATCTGATAATAACATTCTGTGTGCACAACATGGGACAGACAACCCACATGCCACTGTACATGAATCTGGGATGTGTGCACATCCCAGACACTGTCCACATAGACGGCTAGCATTGCACAGCACTGACCACGCACAATAGTAACCCAGGTGACTGGATGGTGAATACAATGCCCACCTGTATGAGTCATTCCAGACACTGCACCCCTTAGCCATAATGCAGACCATTCTTGTGGCTTCACCTAGCCTTGTACAGCAATCTGGCAGCACCAGCCACTACACACCCATGAAGCAATGCACACCGGTACTGGCACCCTGTGTCTGTGTGTGTGGTATATGATGCTTCTGACCATATTCACACCCAGTACCACCCCCCCCCCATTGGCATACTGAAGCATGCTCTTTAATGTCAGACACCTTCACATACCCTTTGATCATAGAACCCCAGGATAACTCTGTGGGCCATTTGATACCTGTGTATTACTGTATTGTGGCAAAGTAACTAGTTAGGAAGTGTATTCATTACCCTGCCAAGTGTGGCAAGTATGAGTCCCTTAGAGAGTGTAGCTATGTTGATGCTGATACCTGTTCATGTGGACAGGCTCATGTACTACACCTACTGTATCACAACAGTGTTGCAGATGTCACTCACCAGCACATATATGTCTGGACAGCTCACCAACATGTAAGCTATGTGGCGCATGCAATAACTGCATACACATGTGATAGCTATGCATAGTCAGTCAGGTGTTTGAAACCCTGTACTGGTAGGTGTGTGACACAAACATGCTTAGGTTTTACTCACCCACACCTTCCCTGACATACTTTGTCTCTGTCTGTCCCTCTCACACCCTCTCTGTTGGATGTGAAGATGTACACCTGGTTTGTTTAGGTAGCAGCTTCTGTTTTGTAAGTGATGGTCATGGTCAGCTGATGGCCTCTGCACAAATTGCAGCTCTCCTCTAGCTGAGTGCATATGGAACAGCTGTGGTAGCATTCCCATAGCCAATTGAAAAGAAACACACTCCAATATTTAGGAACATCATGTTAGTGTTGGTCCTTTACATTCACTGTAGGCAGTAACTAGATCTGATGTTTGATGAACAGCATCTCAGATGGATTGGGGATTTACTTCTAACAACATACACTGTGGAAACAGGGCAACAAACAGGAAGGGGATGTGCCTGACCTGACTACAGACTGTAAGTGCTGCTATACTGCATGTAGAGTAATGCTGGTTTAACAGAGTGTGTGTGTGGATATGGCTGCCCTACGTGTTGTAATACCTGCCATGTCAGTTCTACGTTTATGAGGAATCCGCATCTGCAGGGTCGTCTGCAGACTGGGCAGTGTGTTGTGCCCTTGGTGTCATGTGTTACCCACAAAGCACATATCTGTGAACTACAGAAGGTAGTGTGAGGATTTCAGTCTGTAGATGGTGAAAGCCATGACAGTTACTGACTTCATATTCCTCATAGGACACATGATGCAACAAACCCTGTTACAACAGTACATGTATGAGGTTATCACAGCAACATGTCAATATTGGCCCTGTGTATGTGCTTCCAGCCACAACCCTGTCAACCTTTGTACATATATCATGCATTAAGAGGTGCATATGTGCTGTACACCATCATTAATGTCATCATATCTGATAGCAAGACAGTGAGATATCAGAATGATACACATGTTATGTACAGTACAGGTTATATTTGACTACATAACCAGGCCATTCTGTGGTCATTTGTACAGTACTGAGGTCTGTGCAACTATGGTAAATGTCAACAGTGTGTGTATGGTTAATATGTTCTTTAGCCTGTGTACAGATTGTGGTAGATTTCATTGTTATAGGTCCCATCCTATCTGATGTCGCATGCTGCTCCACTGTATGTTACTGTATTGGCTTACATGTTTGTAGGGCCATGCACACACATGTCCCATACTACAGCCAGCCAGCAGACCATACAGTGTAGCAGCGCAGTATATGTAGGGTTAGTCTGTGAGTGGCACATATGAGGATGGTGTTGAGCAGACAGTCCATATACTGTACTTTTATGCTAGCTTACTATATGTGGCTGTGGCTGTGTTCACATTGGATGTGGTTATGCACCTTCACACAGGTGTATCTTACCCTGTGCTGTGAAATGCCTGCAGAGCCTGCTATATATGCAGGTACATGTGCATTCCCCCATAGGCGATGTAGGCCAGTGTTGAGCCAGTCTGCCTGTAGCCTGCACAGTGCATTGTTACATGTCTAGCAGCTTAATGTACTTATCCAGTGAGATGTAATGTGCAGATACTTGCTGGATGTACTGCTGCCGGGTAAACCTTAACAGTCATTTATGTCAGACAGAGCACTGGGATGCTGTACAGATGTATGTCAATATCTAGTGGGTAGTATGTGTCCATGGCACCCCTGTACCAGCAGTTATTATGTGTCAGGCCAGGCAGGGGTGTGTGAATGCATAACCTATGATGGCATATGTATACCAGTCATTGTGTTATACCTATCTACATGGCTGTGAACATCCATATTGTCATGCATGGTTTAGCTCTAAGGGGTTCTATGTATACCTCTGGACAGTAAAGAGTGTTTCAGATTGTTCACATATATTGGCCAATATCTGTGCTGCAGTCCACGGGGGCATTACGTGATAGCATTGGTACTTTACTAGGATGTCCTTAGGATGTCTGTCAGTAGCCAATGGCACACATGTGGAAAACAGATGTGACCTCCCACGCACACCATGTCTGTGAAGACAATCCCAATTACAGTAGCAATAGTCTACCGCTATACCTGCTATACATACCTGACATCCACTTGCACTATGATGTTGGGACTATAGGGGCTGGGGTAGGGCTACACTCCATGTCCAAGACATATGGTTAGAATATCTGTACATATAATCATCCATAAAGATATATATATATATATATATATATATATATATATATATATATATATATATATATTAATATAGATATATATATATATATATATATATATATATATATATATATATATATATATATATAGATAGATATATGATTACACATATACATATCGACATGTATAGATGGGTATGTATAGGTACATAGATATACATATACACACACCCAGATATAAACAGATACAGAGCAATATAGGTCTACACATATACAGATAGTGATACACATGCACATATATGTATGGATATCTACAGATATATCAACAGTAGTAGGTATATTGGTAAAGATATGTATGCACATATAGTTTTATATACACATATATATATATATATATATATATATATATATATATATATAATCTATATACACTTATAACTATATGTATATAAATTTATACCTATTTATACACATATGTATAATACATATATGCATAGATATGCATACGCACGTACATACGATGAGGTGTACACATGGCCATATATATGTAGCACTATACAGATGTGTATACAGACATATGTATGTGTATACCTGTGTATGTACATGTAGACATCTATACACCTATATGTATACAACCATATACCTGTCATGAGTAAACATCACGGTTGTGTATACCCTCCCACATGTATCCCACCATATGTATCTGCTATGTGTACATTATGATAAAACAACATATGTGATGCAACAGTCATATTAATGACAAGGACCACACAATCTAGGACATAAAGGCAAGTGTTCAATACCACTCAATTTGGGTAATGACAGCTATATTGATAACACAACAGATGTCCGCACAGTTGTCATGGTGTAGTGGTCATGTGTTGTGACTTCAGTGTAAAGGGTTCTGAGTTCATGACTTGCAAGGGCTGCTCATTTTGTTGCTTGGCAGACCAAGGTATGTTGGATACAGAGTGGTTAAGGCAGTGTTTGTGCAATGTAAGCCACACACATCAGTATTGTGACATTGCTAGCTAGGGGTCTAGCCCCAGTGTTGGCAAGTAACAGTGTGTGTGTATGTGGATGGGTCTACATCAGGTTGCAGGGTATACACACCTCAGTGGGCCACCTGTCCATGTGGCACAGGCAATACCTGGTATACTAACCTGTGAAATGTGTTCAACTGTACCCCAGATATGTCACTGCGATGGTGTCAGCACAGTGACATACCCTGTTGTGCAATATGACTGCAGACCATCCTCGTGCTGACACATGTACACCTACAACACAATTGCATATCAGTTTAGAGACCACAACCAAGCAGTGTTACTAACAGCTAGAAGGCATCATTGCTGGGTGACTAGACTACCCGTGTACCACAGTGCTGCAGTGTAACATGTTGTAGGGTGTAGAGTGTGAGGCATATTTGGCAGGTAGTCTAGTCACTCATCATTGCTGCCAAATATGCCTCACACTCTACACCCTACAACATGTTACACTGCAGCACTGTGGTACACAGGTGTACAGTCAACGTGTGCTTCAGAACCATATCAGCCTGTCCCTGCATCAATGGTATGGATGACAGGGATGGGGCACAGGTATAATCATATGCACAAGGTGTTGTGTTGGTCTTCCAGAGGCCAAGGGTGGGCCATACATTTGACACCATGTGTGTGTGGATGAGGGGTGTACTCTTGGGAGCTGGCTGAGGTGATGTGGTGTGTGTGAGTATCAGGTTGCCCTAGGTGTGTTTGCATAGTGTGTGGATATGCATGCACACAGTTCTGCCTTGTGGCTGCCCTACACAGGTGTTTATGGACAGCTGCAGACCATACCTGGCAGGGTGTGTAGTTCACTGCCTCCTGCCATAGGCACGTGGACTGTGCCTGCCAGGGGTCCCTCACGCACATGCAGGTACAGGCATTGAAGTGCTACTCTCATCTGCTGATGAGATTTGTCCACTGGTACCACATCCCTCCTGGGACTTGCCATAACCAGGTGCACGTGGCCTGCTGTGGTGTGGTGTGGACAGCACATACCCCCCACACTGCCAGGACTGCTACTGCTACTACAGGAGCCCCTTGGTGTCCTAGCATTACCACATTGAGTGCCAGCTGTTGGTGTTGCTGGCCCACGTCCACACAAGCGTCGCCGCATCTCCACCACATGTTGAAACACAAACACACCACGGCTGATGAGGGCCATCATCTCATTATGCCATCTATCCGCATGCTCGGTAGAAGCACGGATGGAACCAGACAGTTCACAGAGGGTGTCGCTTACAGATGTGAGTGCAGCCCTCTGCAGCCTAAGGCCCTGTCTTGTGTAATGCTCAATACGTGTCTGCACAGCCATTACAGCCTGGAACATGCTTCTGCTGGTTGCAGCTATGTTGCCTATGCCAGAGGTATGATGTCCAGTGGCCCTACCATGAGCACCCTGAGACATCTGCCTATGTGGCAGCCTGCTGGACATCTGGCTATGCCTGCTGTGACTGGACACAGTAGGCATGGTTACCACACTTTTCTGTGCACTGCCAGTGAATGCCAGCTGTCCCTCTGCTATGGCTATTTGTGATGGGGTGTGTATAGGCACTGTAACTGTGTGCCGGGTGGGTTGACTAAAAGGGGGATGTCAAATGTTGTCGCAGTGTCGGCCCATGACAACCCCACCTGTGCCTTAACATTATCATCATCATCATCATCATCATCATCATCATCATCATCGGTGTCTGTATGGACACCTACATCAGACTGAGTGCATAAGGGACCCTGACCCACCTCGCCACCTGTGGTGGAAAAAATAATCGCACTTTAAAACCTGTACAGCATTGCTTAACAGTACACACACACGCACACACACACACACACACATACACACACACACACACACACACACACACACACACACACACACACACACACATCTCCATAATACCTACCTGTCCATGGCTTTACAGACAGTCCCACTTATATGTCCATGTGTTGCCCCATCCTGCATCATGCTTGTTAACATACACACATTGATACCACTCATTAACATCATAGTCCTCTAAATGCTCACACAAGTGGGCACAACACAAGACCTGTTGCTACATTACCTGCCTGATCTGTGCATAGTGGAGTTACATGGCCTCAATGCTGTCATTTGATATGCGCCCTCTGTATGGCCGGAATGATTTGCATGGCCCCTATATGTGTGGGCTACTATGTTATAACCATAATAGCTCCCACTGGTGTGTCATGTGTATGTAATACTTAGTACATGCCAGATATGCTGCTCCGTTGGCCCATCATGTGTCAGCTGTAATATTTGGATACACTCCCTGGTGTTGACTAATACTTCCCCAATGCATCTGTATAGCTGCATACGTGGGCTGTAGGTGACCTCTCCACTGACAGCAATGTTAAGTGTGTACCTGGAGTCTACCTTCCCTCTGGATGCCTGTTCCATGCTATAGGCCATATTATACTATTTGCTGTCCTGTGAGTACATGACAGGTATTCCTGGTGTGCAGTGTGGCACTACATGTCCATGTACTGCACGGTCCCAAAGGGGGGTACAGCCATATGAACACCCCACAATCATACATGTGCATACATGGCCACACACACAAACACACAGATGCACAGATGCATCATACATGCATTTACCTCCCACCACTTCACCAGAGTGACCCTGCAGGCAAACTAACTAACCACCAGGATGCTCACACACACATATAGGTGAGGTTGCACAATGATTGTACACACAGTCCTCCAATTACCCATCTGCCAACATGCAGAACATACGGAACAGAATAGCATGCAGTTCAGCTATACTTACACCATGCTGGCAATGGTATACATGTGTATGATGCATGTGCTGTGACTAGGTGATGCCCCTTCCCCTGGATACCACTGCACCCATGTACACATTATTGCTGTGCACCTGTTCTGCACCCTGCCATGTACTGTGCACCACAACTCACAGGTGTCCAACCCATTTCGGAATGTGTAGTACTGTGTCAGTTATGTCAGCTGTACCTCTCACAGCCACTATGTGTTTCAGCAACACATACCTGGGATGATATGTGGACTGTTGTCATTGGTGAATGCCTGATGCCTGATTTACAGCTGTCAACATCTACAGACCATGTATGGCCATTGCAGAAATGCTTACACTGACAACCATCAGAGCATACCATGGCTATGGAGAGTGTACACACCTTTATTGCTTCTACACACACACACACACATCCGTGATCTGCCATGGGACCATAGCCCTCCATATCTTAGTTGTACACAAGCCTGGTATGCAACATATGTCCTGTACTTTCACATGCAGTGTCTACAGATTGTGTTAGGTGGGTGGCTGCTGACAGCAATGGATACACATCATGTGGGGATATGTGTGTACACCCTTATCATGACGGTTTATCACACCTCTTGTTGTGTGTACTACATCAGTCACTGCTCATGGCAGGGGTATGCCAGCATGGGCCTTCTGCAATTGCCAGTGTATGTTCAGCCTACCCTACACATGTCCCCCTATTCTGCATGATTGCAAGGTCTACTCATGTGCACATCCCATGGTGTTCACACAATGCAGTCACTATTGCAGTGTGGGTAGGGTTATGGCTGCAACAGGTCCTGGACCTGACTATATGCAGATAGAGCCATTCCTACCATTCTTAGGATCCCTGCTGCAGTGCACTGGTGTTTCATGCTGATACCCCACCTCCCTCAGCATTTATGCTGATGCATGACAGGTAAGCCCTACACATATGTGTCAGCTTGCAGTGTCCCATACACTGAACATCACATGTTGCAGCTTAGACCCAGCTGATAATATGAACTACTGTAATGCCATATGCCATAGTATATCTCAGCAGCAGTTGGCTTTGCCCTGCAGGTATGTACACTGGTGTTGCACTGTATATGGGAGTTCAGAACATGTCACTACTGTAGGCCATGTCTACCAATAGTACGTTACTCCCTGTGGACACATTCCGCAATGACAGGATGTTAGTTGTCATGCAGGTGTGTGACATATCCTTTCAATACCCCATCATGTTCAACCCTGTAAGACCATGCATTTCACAGCAACAATACATGCACATGTACAGCATGCATTCAGGGTAGGTGTATTAGATGTGTGCATGGAATAACATCACCATTACATGCCCGGTGTGTTGGCATGCATCTACATAAGACATACTCACCAGCTACAGGCTGCTGTCTTGCTGTTACCCCGGAGGGACCTACATATGTGGGTGAAAGTTGCAATGTCAGTGGCCACACATGTGGCACTACTACAGGCTGGGTGCAGTGCTACCATACATTAACCTTAAATTCCCACAATACTACCACATCTGGACATCTGTTTATCACTACAATGCAGCAACACAATATTTGTATGACATATCAAATATGCATGATCTACTGGTATCACTGTGGATATTTACACAACAATGGTCTACTGATGTGCCTTGTGTCCTTACCTGCATGGTCCTCAGCTGGTGCATGGGTGACACCCATCTCCACGAAGGGGTCCAGTGGTTGATGGTGCTCTAGACAGGCAGGTGCCATGAGGCTGGCCAGGAGCTCCTCCACACATGTCGGGGGGATGGATGGAATGCCGCCCCCCATGGCGAGGTGATACCCTGAACTGAGGCTGAATACTAATGCCTTTGTGAAGCAGATCATTGCAATGATGCCGGACCTGCTCATATCTGCGGTTATGCAGGCCGATATCATTGAACCTGTGGACTAGATCATTCCACATGGTGATCCGCTCCTGCTGGTCATGTGCTGTCCTGCCAAAGAAAACCTGGTATTGCTGAACCAGGTGGTTGATAATGACCTCATTCTCCTCCGCTGAATACATGGGCAACCTGATGTGTGCCATCTTGCCTGAAAAACATGAGGATGGAAACAGGCCTGATTGACTCATATGGCAAGGTTACCGCAGTTCATAATACACATCTCTGTCACCACCCCCACCCCCCACAATATCAGCTTCAAAAGACTATACACACAACTCATTAGGTATGGCTACAGCTTAACTACCATTTGGACAGATTGTGTATTGTACCACACTTTCTGCTATGTGATTGTAGCCATGTCCCCTGTGTGGACACTAACATTGCTGGCCTGTTACAGACTATTCACTTGCATGCCATTGTCAGGGCCACTATGGTTATATATATGCCAGTGTATGGCTGCTCTGAGATTGCTGCACATCTGACAGTCTGTGTTATTGGGGGGTTATATGCATGCTGTTGGACATGTACCAGGATTGTGTAGACTATTACTACCAACATATGTACTATGACAGTGACACAATAACATGTATATTTCCATTGGCCAGCTGATCCACCTCTCCACACCCATCTGACCAGGATACCTGGCCACATCACATGTGTGTGCCAACCTGGGGCATCCTCGCATACTGTTACAGCAATACTATCAGGTGGAACCACCCAGGAGATGTTGCTCTCCCCTCAGGGCACACCAACATGTTCCCTTCCCCTGAGCTCAGGTCAAGGGTCTGTTCCATAGCAAGCTCCACAGACACATGAGGGATGTGCTACATCAGTCTGAGGCACACAGTACACATTCACATGGCCAACATGCTCCTCCTGTTCAGCCGCCAGACCTGGCACCTTAAGGACATGGACTGCTGTGAGTGGCAGTTGGTGGGAGCCTTGTTTCCATTGTGCCCATATTGGGGACCATGGAGCATCCACATCATGGACCACACACATCATCCACGGTGTTTACCCAACACATGTGTCACATACCACCCCGTTAGACTGTCCTCTATATCTACCAATCCTGACCACCTCCACATGTGTATCTGCCATACTTCCTCATATTCCCATTTCATACTTCACAGGCGGGGCATTGTGGTGCTAGGACAGGGCTAACATGTGGCATACCCATCCACGGTGGACAAACTGTCAGCTGTAGATATGTGTGTGTGTGTTGCTATGTGTGCTGCACACATAACACACATCACTGTGGTAGTGATATAAGGGACATGTATTTCCATACATATCTGTTTGTGTGCGTGTTTGTACAGATGTAGACATTTGCATATAGTTATATATCTATATATGTTTAGATATACTTGACTTCATAAATATGTGCACATATATATGCCTACACATGGGTATATGTATATTTTGGGTCTATATTATATTTCTGAAAGTTTCAAACATCGAACACCATATGGTCAACACCATATGAGCGATGTTTGAAATTTCGAAAATATAATAAAAAAATTAAAAAAATAAAAAATAAAAAACTATACCTACCTAAGCCCCCTGCACCCCCCACACGCCCGCTACTTAAATATTCCTACTCCGAGATTGCACTGCAATGAAGTAAAGGGAAAATATTCCCTATGGCGATTTCCATGTTACGTGGGTGACATTTCAACGTTTCGACCAATCGGGTTCGCTCAATACGCGTTCACCATTTACAATTTTCGCTCACGTGATAGGAACCCATATATTTCTGGACATAAATGCTGATATACATTTATCCTTATATATTATATCTGTGACATATGTACGCATATGCATACCTATACCCTTTGAACTCTTCAAAACCCAGCTCCATTGTAACCTCTCCTATAAATGGAAGTGCAATTTCACTGTACCTACCTAACCTGCTTAATACATAAATACATTCATTACACATAAGGTTCATTCTTCCTTGCACACTAGGGATTAACCCTATTTTAATGTTACTTTTTTACCATGCTTAGATGTTTCAAACCTCTGTAGAAATTTTAACTCTGTACTACTGTTTCTCAACCAGTAAACATGTAAATATGTATTATATTTTACTTCATGTTGCAGTTTAACTTTGCTTAGTTTTGCTATTCTTAGTTACAAGTTGTTTAACTGGCACCTTTGCAATTATGTATTGTACTTTGTATTATGTAGCTTATACTTTGTATTATGGAGCATTTCTCCCTGGCCTCCACTGAAAATGGGCTCTTTGAACCCAGTGGGCCTTCCCAATCATCGAACTGGAAATAAATAAATAATAAATAAATAATAATATGTGGGGTACATTCAGACATCAGCTCCACAATCTCGTGACACCTTCCTGCACAGCTGCACTGTTCTGCCTTGCTACAACACAGACAGGTGCCACATATGGATACAGCCTGACATTAGTGGGGTATATGTGCGACCTGTTTGCAGGTAACCCTATTACACACCTATGGCATTACAGCATGCTACATTACAGATTCACCTGGGTATCCTGCCAGTGGTAGTCCATGGCTCTCACTTGTCCATCATACTGGCATTACTTCCACCACCGGCTATTGGCCATGTCATATGCATAATCCCCATTAATCAACACACACTATGATGGCTTACATCCTGTTTGTCAGTGCTGACCTGCACAGTTAACAGCTATGGCCCTCTACCCCCAGGGACAAACACTATTGTCCATAGCAGTTGTTCAGTTGACCATCATCACAACAGCACATGCTGGCACATATAACTCATTCCGCATGCTCTATCACATTACAGTGGAAAAGGGACTACACTCTAATACATGTACATATACTTCACATACCTGTTGTGGGAATACTGTATTAATAACAGGCAGCTGCGTAGATGGCTGCATTTTCAACTGTAATTTGTCTGAGAGTTTTCTTTTTTTCTGCTTTTGTTTTTGCTTTTAGCTTTAGCTTTTGCTCGCTTTCTCTCTCCTGTAAATTGATTGAGCTGTTTGGGGTTGATTGCAGCCTGGCTTTAGTAGGTGATGCACTTGATCAGGTGATGGCCTCTGCACCAGTCAGTGTCCTACACTTGCTAACTGCATGCAGCTTGCTGTGTAGTACTTCCAATTACCACTGTCATGGCAACCACCTACTATAAATCTCTACATCATGTGGGCATGGTCCATTTACCTTTCCTGTGTGATGGACATCCTTCCTGTGTGTGGGCATCAGTGTTACAGACAGCAGGTAGCAGTACATCTTCCAGGGGATCCGGCACACTTAGGCCAGCTGCATATTTGTAGGCGGCTCCAGAACTACAGACAGAGTGTGAGTAGAGTTGTGTTATGCTTTGTATAGACTGGTGTTACAGGGTGTGTGTGTATGGTTCCCCTTCATATGATCGAATTTTTCTAAAGTCATAAACTCGAAACCAGAATCTCAAATTTAGAGAAACTCGAACATATGAAAGGGACAAAAAAAAATAAATAACATCTTTCAAATGTTTTTGCAGGGGTGTTCACCCCTCTGCACCCCCCACATGGGGGGCTGTGCCCCCTACACCCCCTACTTAAATATACCTACTCCAAGATTGCAGTATAGTGAAGCAAAGGGAAATCTCCCATTCTGCGCTATACGCAAAACAGAAGATTTTCCATTCCTCTGCTATAGTGCGGTCACGGAACATTCACATTTAAACTGTTAGGGGACAGGGGGACCTGGCTCCCTGCAATAAGGTAAGTTAACTTTTTATTTTTTTAAACCTAAGGCTCCCATTCCCAATTTCAAGTGAATGAAAGTCTGAGATTCTGGTCTCGGGATTATGAATTTCGAGCTTCCATCCATTCAATCATGTGAGGGGGAACCATGGGTACATACTAGTTTACCTTGGAATATAGTATGTCTGCATAGCTCTCAACTGTGGGCATATCCTGTTGGTGGCCAGTGGTGTGCCTAGCATGTTTTGTCTGTCCACCACACAGGTCCTGTGTCAGATATTTCATTGGCAGTGTGTGTGTTGAGTGCTATCAGTACATGGCTACATCCATTTATGTTTCTAACCTCAATTCCCTGGCTAAGGGTATGTTGCAGACTATCCTGTAACACCAGCAACTTGCTTAATGTATGGCAGCAGTTTCCCACACATGAGCCTGTGTTACAGCCTCTGTTCTCCACCTACATGCCAAGCTTTGCACATATGACATGCTGTCAGGGGTTGTTCTGTAGTGGGCTGTGTGTATATCACACTGCCATTGTTGCTATCAGTCCACTGCTGTTGTATCCCCCACACATACAGTGGTGCTGGGGCAATATATGTGTGGGCTACACCAAAACAATACATATGTGCCCTTATGCACTCCAGAGGCCAGTGTATGTAACAGTGGTATATGGGCCTGTAGTATTGAGTCTGGGGCGGTGCACCATAATTGACATAGGCTGCTACAAAATGTAGAGGTATCAGGGGTCAGCTGCCTTAAGGTATCAGGATGTACAGTACCGTATACTTCACCTATATTTATATTACTCACATAAATTGGGTTAATGCAGGCCTACTGCCTCCTGCAATACAAGACTGTTCTGTTTGTCAGTGTGCTTGTAATGGTGTCAGTTATGCCTTGTTATGTAACAGTTATATCCCATTTGGTCAACTGAAGTCTTCAACACCTAGTAATTTTGTACAGAGTGTAGATAGAGGCTGCTGAACTATACACCTGCATTGCATACTATTGATTGTTTGGTATCCTGTGGCCCAGTCTGTCTTTACTATTGTACAGTTTAAAGGCTTTGGCCTGGACAGCAACAGTTGTGAACCTTTCCAGACTACTGTATTAGTATAACCATTTCACAGTTGCATTACTCTGTTTATATGGATTTCAGTGTCTGCACAGCTATATGACATGGCATATAGAATTTTAATAGTACACAAATAAAGGTTTTCCATTTCTGCAAACCTGTGTGTGATGTTTTTTCTATGACCTCTCTGTGGGTATATGTTGCAGGCAATGATTGTATTTGTATGGGTGGCCCATACAGTATCCAGTTGTTCAGGGGTGAACTGTAGGCATAGTGGCTATTCCATATTGTGTGTGCCTTCTACATATGCATCTTACTGTACATATCTCTGCATGTGTCTGTGTAGTCACATGTATATATATATATATATATATATATATATATATATATATATATATATATATATATGGGTCTACTACTAATTACCGACACGACGATTCCCCGACGGAAAACTCCCCGACGCCAGATGACCGACATCACACAAACCCGACAACGCAAAACACCGAACACCATTACACCGAACACCATTACACCGACACACGGAACGTAAACAACACGCGACACTACATAGCATACACACTAGCCCTGACCCAAACCCTAACCCTAAGGTCCGACACTATCGCACACTTCACCTACCTGCACCCTAACCCTAACTCACTTAACCCACCCCTAGCCCAAGCTCCGACACTAACGCACACTTCACCTACCTGCACCCTAACCCTAACTCACTTAACCCACCCTAGCCCAAGCTCAAACTAACGCACATCACCTACCTGCACCCTAACCCTAACTCACTTAACCCGTCCCTAAACTACAGTCCCTCACTAGCACACACTTACCTTACACGAACCATACCTCCGACACGAACACACACTCACCTTTCCCACAGCCTAACCCGACATCCCACAATCTCGAGCACTTACCTGACCGCTCCTAACTCCGTCACCATCGCACACTTACCGCGTCGCGATCGCACATTCCCTTGTCGGTCTTTCCGCTGTCGGCAAATCACCCTGTCGGTACACTTACCTGTCGGTCATCTGGCGTCGGTGAGTTTTCCGTCGGGGAATCGTCGTTTCGGGCATTAGTAGTAGACCCATATATATATATATATATATATATATATATATATATATATATATATGTATATCTGTATCTGCATATATGTGTCTGTGTATATGTATCCTGGGGATGTTGATAGCTTCCATATTTTACATTTCCTATGGGAGCCAGACTGTACTGCATGATATGTTACCATTACCAGCCTGACATCATATAGGTGGGTTGTAGTACTGTTTACATGTTGTGCACAAGTCATGTCAGGTTCTGCTTATGGGATCTGTAACACTTGGTAGTTTATTGCAGGGTGGACGTTTTGTCTCTGGTGGGGGGTGTGCCTATCCATACATGACGTATATTGTTTGGGGCATCTCAACCCCATTAACGGTGCATGTGGAAATATTTGTTTTTGACAATCTACCATTGTTATCTACAGATGTGTGGCCATAAATATATATATATATATATATATATATATACATATATATGTATATACCGTTCGATTCTCGGCTAGAGTGCCTTCTGTGTGGAGTCTGCATGTCCTCCCCGCGGTCGAGTGGCATTTGAAAGACATGCAGGCGTGCCTTCGTTGAAGGTTGGAAATCAAGCTGGCACCTCAGTACCATAAAAATCTACTGCTAATCACTAGAGGACCGGAGTTCCGCTGTGGTGACCCCTAACTGGGAAAAACCGAAAGAAGAACAACATATATATATATATATATATATATATATATATATATATATATATATATATATCTACATCTATTGATATGTTGTATCTGTTTAGATATTAATGTATTTACTCACACACATACATTTACATTGAATGAGTGGGCTGGTTGATATGTTTTAAATACATCAGGGTCATGTATATCTGACATGGTGTAGTGGTAAATCACTTTGTCTATGGTGTGTGGGGTCCTGTGTTCAAGCCCAGCAGAGGCTTTTTATTTTGTTGCTGGGCAGAAAAAGGGTCATTGGATACAGAGTGCTTAAGGCACTTTTAAGCAGTTGTAAGCGGGTTTGTGTGGTTTTGTGCGGAGGTAAGCACTGCTAACCTGCCATTACATCTGCTTACAGAGAGTTAGCTTCAGATTTGCTTAACCAGTGTAGGCATTGCTTTCCGCCATGCAAATGGGCTTAAGCTTGCTTACTAGTGCTTACATATGCTTACTATTGCTTATTTGTGCTTAAACTTGCTTACTAGTGCCTTATTCATTCTGACACTGGCACTTCACATGTGCATTTCTTGCAGTACTCCAGTTCATAAATATATATATATATATATATATATATATATATATATATATATATATATATATATATATATGTTATTTAGTGGGTTTTGCAGCAAAAATATTGGGTATAACATGCTTTGCCATGTAAAATAGACTGTGCTGCAGTGGGACACAAACCATGAATGCCTGCTCATTAGGTGAATGCTCTGCCCACTACACTATTGCTGTGCTTCTTCATTTGCATATATCTTCCTTGTTATCCTCTTCAGTCTTTTCAGCAGCTTTAACCTTAGCAAAGCGATTGGCACACTCTTGTACCTATGGGTCGCTTTAATCGGATATTTAAAAGAAAACAAATGAGTGTCTACATTTTATTTTTATGTATTGTTGCTGTTGTACACATAGAGGACTGTTGGTGGGGATATGCGGACACCTATGACCAGTCTTGCTCATTCCTTACCCCTTTCTCCTGTTCTACATTGCGGGGGAGTGTTTATTCTGAGAGCTCTGCTCTCAGACACACCCCCTGCACTCGTACATGCTCCGTGTAAGGCTAGGAGCTTGGGCAATGCGCCTTGTTATTTTGCATGGCACGCTGCCGTCCTGCTCCTAAATGGGCACTTTCATGCAGGTCTAAGCTAGACCTGCACAGAAGTTTAGTAAATCTGGGGGCTTTTCATTCCTAATCATCTGTGAAGTCCTGATAAGTTGTAGTCAATTAACTTACTCAGGTTCAAAGCCTATACCTTGTTTACAAGAGACAAGAGCCTGGATATGTTACACCAGCTACCAGACTGCTCAAGGAACTATGAGTTTCAGTGGAGACAAGAGCTTAAATCCTCTACACCAACTACCAGACTGCTGAAGGATTTCTGATTTTCAATTACTTTTACTGCATTTTCAAGGAATTGTAAATCCAGTGCTCCTATATGATGGCATCTGATAGTTTCACTTACCCAGATACAAAAAGAACTTACAATTTTAAACATTATGCTGATTGTAAGGCTGGAGATATAATCTATTTAGCCAGCTGTCTAAAAGTAACAGCTTCTACACAGGCAAGACAAATAGGACATTGAGAGAGAGGGTGAGGGAACATATTTATGCAATTAATCGAGAAGATGAGATAAATGCACTAGCACAACATGTGTTAAGTAATGGATTAGACCATAAATTTTATGGTAATAGAGTTAATTGGAAGAAACAATAGGTTAGGGAATGTTAAAAATTACACGGAAAAAGAAGAAACTAGATGGATTTTTAGAATGCAATCAGATAAGGGGAAAGGTTTCAATGACAGGATAACCATCAAACCTTTTCTCAGAGATAGGCCACTAAAACATTAGTTTAATTATAAGTTATAATAAATTGTTGATATTATAAAGTAGGTTGAATGTTTATAAGTTTTATGTTATGTAAAAATGTTTTAATGTTTTTAATAAATATATAAAAGTATATATTAACACAGGAGCAAGAGAATGTTTTAGAGATATTTAGCTGACAATAGTATGAAATGTTTATCATTATTTTATTTTTAATGATTTGTAGATGTTTGATGAACCACGTTAATATTGAAACAGTAAGTAATGATAGCAAGAATTTATAGAAAGTAATGTATATACTGCCATCTAATGGTAGATATAAGTTATATTTTTAAATGTTATAGGTTTTGGCACCTTTTTAACTATTTAAATGAATGGAAAATCTTAGTAGTTACTTGTCTGATGCAGGGTATGGTCTATACTCGAAAGCGCTTACAAAACGTTTTATATTGTTTCATATTGTTGGAATAAAAGAATAATGTTTTAATTCAGCCGTGGTGGTCCTTGAAAGTGTGCTAAAAGGAAATCATTAGCACGGCCAAAGGATTTTCCTCAGGTTTGCCATACGATGAGAATTGTCATTTATCATTTCCTACCTATGAACAGTGATGTGGATCTATTCCAACCATCACACAACTTTAGACAGAAAGAATAATCTGATTTAAATTCATAGGTAAATACTAGGCTAGCTGCCCTTGCAGGCCATAGTAAATCTATCCATTTTCCCTTTATGTGCTTGAATTAACCTATCCCATTTGGTTAGAGATTGGCCTTGTCCATTCCATAGTCAATAATTACATATTACCCCTAATGAAAACAACTGGGATCGTACCATAAATCATTTGATGGGAACCACACATGGCATATTGCATTTAGGAACTGTCTCTGTGCATTAGTCCTTGGTTAAATTTTCTGATTCACATCAATAGATGGAGTTGTGCTTGAATATGGCCAGGTATGAACTTTGTTTTATGTGGATTGGGAGTCTGCCTCAATGCAGCAGTATCCTCTGTGAGATATATAGGTTCATAGGTTCATAGGTTCATACTAGGCTATCTGCCCGAGGGCATTTACAAGCCTAGCCCATAGTTTTGTGGCTTAATCCACCCCTTTAGTATGGGGAACTATACCCATTATTTTGCTGTGCCTCTGTTGAGCAGTGACACTGAGGTAATCCCTGGGGTTTTTTGGAAAGGCATCTCTGCGGACATTCCAGTTATTGCATGTTTCTGGACAGATACAAGCCAAAGAGGCATTATATTCACTGACTGGCCTAATGAAGCCTCAGTAAAGGAGGATGATGACATCCCCAGATCTAGACTTAATACATTTGTTTATAGGCTGTGTAATATTGAAGGACTTTCTTACCACAATGGACACACGTTGGTCAAAAGATAGATCATTGTCCATGTCAGTTCCCAAATCCTGAACAGCTGGGAAAACTCTTAAGGGCTTATTGTCAATGTGGTCTTTCCCTTTGATAGAATAATGGATTTTTGGCATTTAGTTTCAGTCCATGATTTTGGCACCCATTATTTATTTGGGACAGACACTCCTACAGGATGATTAAGTCATATGGGGATTCAATAACTGCTCCTAGCTTGCAGTTATCTTAGCTAGCCAGAGCCTTTTGGTTTTGGCTTTTTCTTTAGAAAAGTTGATTACAAATAGTAGAGGTCCTAGCTTATAACACTGGGGGACTCCACTGATGACTCATCTCTTTGTAGAGGTAAATTCCCCTACTTTGACTTCCCGCATCCTATCTGTGAGCCAGTTGGCAATCCAGTGGGAGACATAAGGGATTATTCTCAGTTCATTTAGCCTTACTACAATGCCTGAGTTGGGAATTTTGTTTTAAAACACTTTCTCCATGGGACTGATGGGACACATCTGTTATTTAAGATGAAATATTAGTATAGCAAATGACATCTAGGTTTCTAATCCTGATGCATGGTATGCACTAGTGGAATGGAAACCACACTTAAGTAAGGGGTAAGCTCCAGATCAATGTAGTATCATGTGAACAAACAGAAGAACTTACACTGTGTGTGTCTGACAACTCAGTGTTGAAGGAAATGTTAAAAAGGGAAATCACAAAGGTGTTGAAACAAAGACTGAACACACATAACACAATGGAGTTTAACCCATGTCCTCCATAGTTATATTCTTCATAACACTGCGTTATCCAGGGTTACAGCTAAGGCTACTTCAATGGGGACATAAGTGAGACTTTTCAGGTAAATGTATTTCATTTCATTCTCAGTCATTCTCAGATACTGAGCTATGACTCTCTAACCATCAGCTCATACTCAACCCCAATAAAACAAAACTCATGACCTTCCAACCCACAAGACCCCCCCAGCACCTTCTACATCACAGCTAGGAGTAATAATAAAATTAATGCAGATTCACAAACAAATCTACTAGGACTAATAATAGATAAAAGCCTCAGATTTGACCTACATATACCACAAACAATTAAGAAAGTTCACAAAAAATGGGTACTCTTTACAGAAATAAAAAAGTATCTTACTATCTCCTCCAGGGTTGCCAATGCTAGAGCCCATCTTCTATCGACACTACTGTATGCTTCCCCAATCCTCACCAACCTTAAAAAGACAGATTTAATTAAACTTGAAACAAGCTACAATAAAATAGCTAAATTTGCAACCAACTGCCCACATCATACCCACAAAAAACTCTCCCTGTTAGAAATCCTACAACGTCTATTCTATAACCAATTAACCTTAGCACACAAACTAGTATATCAACCTGAAAAAAATACTGCCTTTGTAAATATTCTCCAGCCCCATACCACAAGTCCAAGTCTTCGTTCAACAAATAAATCTGTACTACAAGTGTCCAAATCCACTAGTATGACAGGGGACTCCCTATTTCCTCATCATGTAGCAACAAGGTGGAATTCTATACCACTTAGCATCAGAACCAACAGAAATACCAACCAATTCAAAAAGATTCTTAATATATATCTTAATGACACCTGGCTTTGCTCCTGTACTACTCCAGGCTAACTAGCTTTAATAGTTTCTGGTCATAAGTTTTCTTCTTCCCTGCCCACCTCATAATCTATGCTCTCTCTCATGTCTAGATAATCTCTAACCTCATCGTTTTCTATCCAGTTTCTCTCTACAAACCCTTGCACAGCTTACTTTGAGAAACTACAATATCTACAATACAATAAGTAATTATATCAGATGATTGTCTCATACAAATGTCAGCTATAATTGTATAGAATGTAATTTCTGGTGTACTGTTAAGTCTTGCATTATTTTATATAATTTCTTGTATACGTTTGTATGATTTCTTGTGTAAGTTTTGTATAGTCTCTTTATGTGGAGCTTTTTTCCCCCAGGCCTGCTCTAAGAATGGGTCTTGTCCCAGTCAGACTTTCCCAGTAAACAAATGTAAAATAAATAAATAAATATGTGCATTTCTACTCTGATATCATAAAAAAATCAAATGATTTTGAGGTTTCATTGATTGACATTAGTGTCCATATGTTATAATTGTTGAATGGAAGACACTTGCAGGCTGAGAAGAGAGATATAATATAGCATCACCCCCCCAAGTGGATTAGAACTTTGCACTCTTCACATTAGTAGTCTATTGAGCCGTAGAAGCAGTTACAGATAATAGTCATCTTACCTTATTTTAATTATGTCAGAATCGCTTACTGATGTGTAGTAATGCTAAGCTCAGGTGCACATCCGATGTCACGATATCCAAGTCTTAATGCATGCATAGCAATTTTCTTCATTTTGCCATAGGAGGAGAACTAACATTGCTGCCTGTTCAGAGATTGCAGTGATGGTGTTCAGTGCCAAATGCTGTGCATCAAGTTTGTACAAAAGTTATTTCTGTTTATAAGCCATTCATGGCCATGTGTGTGTGTTGTATTTATCCAATTTTGGACAAAATTTAATGCTGAAAATAAAAGGATAGGACAGAGATTATAATGGAAAACAAGAAGAGGGTAGAACACTAGGCGAGCAATTCAAGAATGATTGAGCTGGAGGTGGGCTAGGATCATATCTCTCAATTTTTTCTCCAAGTAATAACAGTTATCTTTATTATTTACAATTGTTTGAATAATGACATTGTAAATATTGCGTGAAAATAGCCGACCTATTGTACCAAATCATTTGTGAACATCACTCAAATAGATGTTATGTTAAGAGTTATGTGTGGGACATGATTTTTGGGGATGACATTTTTCTTTTTTCCTTGAAAGAGGAAAACTGAAGAAGAAAGTCAGGGATTTAAGAAGTATATAAGTGTGGAAGGTTAGGCAGCAGGGAAAGACAGACATGACTGAAAGGGTGTGAGATTATATACTGAGGGAGGGGAACACATTGGTGAAGGAGGCATTGAACAGAACATAGACAATGGTAAAGGGTTAGATTGTATTACACAACAAGGGTGGTTATAGGCACAGAAGATAAGGGAAAATCTGATATGTGGATAGGGTGAGTTGTTTAGGGATGCATACAGCTTTGCCAAAGTGGATAATTACTCTTCACCTTGGGAGCTATCATCACTGGGTCCAGGTGCAATTAGAGTAAGCAGTGCTGGACAGGGAAGCAAATAAATGAGTTGCTGGAGCATGTTCTCAATAAGCCCGATACTGTCATCGAACCTCCTGTCCATAATCTTCCTCACAAGCTCTGCCAGCTCCTGACAGCTGACAAAATTGCCACGTCCACTGGCATTGCCCCAGTGTGTTCCAATGTACTACCATCTGGGGCAGAATTACGTGACACCATTGGTGCAGGTAGGGCTGGAGGTATGGAGGAAACTCTAGGAGGCTGTCACCCAGACGTGCTGGGTGCCTCTTATGGTGGTGGTGGTGGTGCTGCTGCCATCTGTGGAGGAGATGACAGGCCACTCCAGAGTGGTTAGCTCAGTTCATAGTGCTACTGTATATAATAGTAACAGAAATGGACAAGGTTCATTTGAGTACAAAAAGGGAAACTGGCTAGGCATAAAATGTCCTGTAATGGCAGCTAGCCCAGTACTTAATCTTTGAATCTAAAAATAAATAAATAAAAAATGGGAAAAGAGGGATGGGAAGAGACTTAAAAATATAATGAAACTGGCATTCTTACATATTTTTCATAATCATAAATTACAATGTGGACAAAAATAATTTTATCATAGGGCATACACATTTATCTATGTTAAGACATCCGTGGTGGTGCAGCGGTAGCGTTGTTGCCTCATAGCAAGACGTTCTCCCATTCGATTCTCATCTGGAGTGCGGGGAGTGCCTTCTGTGTGGAGTCTGCATGTCCTCCCCGCAGTTGGGTGGGTGTTGGAAAGACATGTGTAAATGGGCGTGCCTTTGTTGAAGGTTGGACGTCAAGCTGTCACCTCGGCGTTCGTGAAAATCTACTGCCAATCATTAGCGGACCGGAGTTCTGCTGTGGCGACCCCTAACCGGGAAAAGCCAAAAGACAACAACATTTATGATTGTATTACTTTAACTAGTATGAAATATGAAATATTGGCCATGAGAAAAAAAAAATATTCATGTTTGTATTGGTAGGCATTGAACCCTCAGCTTTCATAATGTTTTCAGTGCATATAGCAATTAACATGATCAGCCACTTCTCCAGATATGTAGATGGTGGCTTGCAGAATCAGCATTCTTTATCTTTTCTCAGTCATAATATTTACTGCATAGAATGCATGAAAGGGCAATTTTGTTTTACTCTGTCAGTGTAATTTACCAGTATTTTATTTGGCAACCCTCACTTTTGACTAATACTCATGTTTCACAATATAACCTATATGTACTCCAGCACTCTCTTAGGCACACCAGTCACTCCCTATGCACCTATTATTTACTTTCAGTCTCTTCTGGAGTTGGAGATAAAATAGAAAAAGCATAATACAAATATGTATGTTGCTACACACTGGTAGTGTGCAAGGATGCATAAATAATGCTCTGCTTACAGCACCGAGTTGGTGATTTGGCTCAAGCTTCTCACTCCATTAGCCAGAGTTCAGGCTTTCTGCAGCATATGTCACTATAGTGGTGACAGCACTGTTCACCTGTGCTTGGAATGCTAGTAGTATAGGTGACAGCCTTGGTCAGACTTTTCTAGGCATCAGTCTTGTACTGAGACCTGGATAGTCCTCCCATCATGAGTCTGCAGCAATAACGTTTCATGAGGATATTCACAAAGATCTCTCTCTCCTCCTCTCATGACCTCTGCACTCTAAAGGAAGCATTACCTTCCCCTTCACCAGCTATAGGTTTCTCCTTCAAAGATGCCAGGTAAAATTGTACTGAATTGCCACTCAAATAAAATGTCATGATTCCCATTGACAGGAACCAGAGAGAATCACATTTGCACAATGGATGCAAGAAGAAAGATAATATTAATACTGTACTGTACTGTTATGAGTCAAGTGGCACTTTATGATGTGAAATATGAGAGTCCACCTTCCATCTGTTTGCTGCTGAGGATACATTCTCAAGAGTGGCTGCAGCTTAAGACAGTTACTAATGGTATATTGATTGTATTTAAGTGACAGAAGTTGCTTCCAGAGCATGCACACATGGAGCTAGTCACAAAAAATATATGAGATGAGCATACTCAACATGGGCACAGTCCACACTGCCTCAAGTCACATATCTAGAGATTCAAAAACCTGTTTGCCAAACTCAAACTCCCTTGACCTATTTACCACTCACAGATGCTACAGAATAACTTCTATTAAGCTTTTTACACAGCAGACGTTTGCAAGGAGATTTGCATCAGTAAGGAAAATGCAAGATGAGCATTGTTAAACAGACTTAAGTAATCAGGTCATACATTTATAATAGTGTCAGTGGAACAACGGGTAGCCCACCCACATTGGGTGCAGAGGGCTGTGGGCTCTATTCATACAGGAGGTAGATGGATTGCTGACAGTGCAGTGCAGCATAATGGGAAGCTGTACTGTGGGTGTGTTGTTCTAAGGATGAGACGTTAATCGACGGCCCCATATGCTTCAGTTAGTGGTGGCTCAGGTGGATGTAAAAGATTCCATGGCACCTATCAAAAAGAGTAGGGGGTAGTCGCTAATGCCCAGACCAAATTCCTCAGTAGTATAAATGCTACCTTGGGTCTCCACTGAAAAGAGGCTACTAGCCTAATGGACTAACCCAGTCAATAATGAACAAATAAATAAATAAAATTTCCACATACATTAGTGTGAAGTCATACATCACATCTGTAGTACAATTAGTTAAAGTTAAAATAATTATGGCTATGATATATCATTATTGTTTTCTGGTAAACCTGAAGTTTAAGCTCAGTCATGAGATGGTCATCAAATCATTAGCAGGGCTGATGGATTTTTCTTCATTTTTTTCCATAAGATGAAATGTGTATTGTCACCTGCCTATCTCTGTCACTGTTTTGCTCTATGACAGCTGTCCCACAATGTCTGAACACATAAGGTTTTATGTTTTTGTTCCTAACTCGTGTGTGTGTGTGTGTGTGTGTGTGTGTGTGTGTGTGTGTGTGTGTGTTGTGCATATGTCATTTTCCAGCATGTTAAATGCCACTAAGCATGCATTACTTATGCATGCACATATCTTTTCCAGAAGGAGTCAATAACATACATTTCAGGTTAGCTCAATACTAGACATCAAATAAAAAGAAATGCACACAACAGCACTGAAATGTGTGCATAGCTCATTTACAGTCTGCCAAACAAAATATTAGCCAGGTATGCCACTGATGATCTCAGACAAGTGGCATAAAGAGATAGTCATTGTAATGGACTTCAGTTAAAAACTGAAAGCAATACTGTACAGCAGCATACCATCCTCAGTGGATTACGCCTGTGCATGCAGTACATTAAAGTGGAAGTCTCACAGCATTATTACTTTGAGCCCAGGAAACTGTTCCAGAGAACACAATCACCTTACATTACTTTTATGTTTTTTTTCCCAGATTTGCTAATTGACATGCAGTAATGCCATGCTCATGTGTGCCACCAATTGCAAAGTCTTAGTGCATGTGTAAGAATTTTCTTTGGTTATGTCTTAAAGGTGAACCTGCATTACCTTATTTTCAGCAAAGAGCAGCAGTGCTGTTTAATGCCAGCCATCACACAATGGATGAGTACAGGAAAAGCTATTTTTGTCCATAACTAATTCATGGCCAAGAGTGGATTGTATTTATTTATTTTTGGAATGGTTTAAAGGTAGGAAATGGAATGATAGGATAAAGTTGACAACTGACACATAGCAGAATGTGCAACAGAAGGTAGAGTAGCATAAAAACATGTCGGTTGTGTACAATCATGGTTACAACATGTACTTTAAGGCTTGACACATGGTAGATCTCCATCCTCCTCTTTGCCACTGAGGATATGTGCTCAACAATGCCACCAGATTCAGACTGGTACATGTAGCATAACCATTGTTGTGGAGTTTTCATCTACACAGTGTGGAACATCTGCATCACCTTACATACCTGTGGCAAATATGTAGATAACTGTACTGGCATCTTAAAAACACCAGGTTGTAATCTCATATCATAATGAACATGTCCACTATATTCTTCCATAATATTCTTTTGTTATATTAATGGCATTCACAAATATTTTCCATGTCTTTTACTTAAAAGTATTGCAACGCTTGAATGTGTGACAGACCCTTTTGTGGTTCTTTAAGATTATTTTGTGAAACATTACTCCTAAAGAGGTATACTTGGAATTTATGTGCATGAAAATGTCTCAGTCCTAACTATCTGGGATTTCCATATCTGAGCAGACCTCACCACAGGTGCGCACACATGTACACAGATATAAATCAGTAGGATGTTTACTTTGCTCGTTTGCTCATGACATAGCTTGAGCAACTTCAGAAATGATAATGGGTTGAAAACTAATTAGCATGCACATCATGGTTAGAGGGCTAATCTGCATGATATAAGTGTAACTTGGAATAGGGATCATCATCACACTACAATAGAAGAATTTCCTAATTTTGTACATGAAACTGCTGAAGAAAGTTGTTGCTGCACTGTAGGAGTCTGCAGACTTTAAGGTTGGTATTACTTGTTGCACCTGCTTCTTTGTACAATGTTAGCATTTATTTGTGCTTTGTACCTGCAAGAGATACAAGGACTGTTTCAATTTTTCTGTCAGTGTAACTGAATTATTCTAAGTGGCTTGCAGGGCTACAGTGCCTCCCATGTGTCCTGACCATAGTAGCATACCAGTACAGTAAATATGTTTGTTGTGAGCAGTTTGCCATATGCCATTATAATGTTGGTTACCTTCAAGCATGTGTATATAAGATAATTACTACAACAATTTTTGAATGTGAGTGTAAATTATACCTGTGCTTAGGAAGTCTGATAAGCTGTAGTTATGCACCTGTTATTCTTTTGCTGGGGGAGCAGGGATTAGGAGAAATGAAAAGGTCAATGATTTTGGTGTTGCTTTTTGTGGATACACCTATGTTGCTGTGAGATCCAGGAAAACTATGACATATGAGCTTATTAGTAGCATTTTCATAATGTTATGATGTGTACTTCCTGTGTAGGACCACGGCTGCTAATTTTAGAGTTTTCAATATCAACAGGGATCTTCATAAAACACAGTCAGCTAAAGCCATATCCAGCTAAAAGCATCCATTTACTAATGCTGAGAAAGAGGTGGTACTTTAGGCCTTCTGTCTCTGGCTGACTAAATTTGCAGATGATTGCAAATTAGAAGCTGTCATTGAATCACATACTAACACAAATGTTCTCCAGGAGGGGCTGACACAGATAAACAACTGGTGTCAGAGTCATGGACTAAAACTAAATGCCAAGAAATGCACAATAGTATCCTTTGGGAAGTCATCCATCCCTGGTAACTATCATATTAACAACACACCCCTTAAAGTTGACCCAGTAGTCAGGGACTTAGGGACACATATAGATAGTAATATAGCCTTTGATCATCACGTCTACAGTGGTGAGGAAATCATTCTATGTTGCACAACTTATAAACAAAGGTATGACATCTAAGTCCAAGGAAGTCATTGTTCCGCTATATTGGGCATTCATCAGACCTATCATTGAGTACAATTCCTCCTTTGGTATGTACCTAATCAGGCATATCCAACAACTGGAATGTCCACAGAGGTTCCTCACTAAAAGAATACAGGGCATAAGTAATATGTCCTATGCAGAATGCCCCAAGGCCCTAACCTTGTATTCTGTCTCCTTCAGTATTTTGAGCAGATATCTATGCCTGGCATACAGGGCATTGTCGGATCTCACTCTGATGGACCTCCTGCATATCCACAAAACAAACATTACCAGAATTACCCATCCTAAAGACTTAAACCTCACCTGTCATATAAATAGGACCTTCTGGAGAGATAAGTATGCATCCCAGAGACTACCCTGTCTATGGAACAGGGTCCCCATCCATGTGAAGCAGAGTTCCTCCCTAATCCAATTCAAATGCAACTTGGACAAATGGATGGGAAACTGGAAAGTCATCTCTGGTTTGTCACCTATGTTCCTGATGCAAATAGATGACCTGTAAATGGTTCATCTCCCAGGCCCATGCTTAAACTTATCAAGGTTATCAGAACTCGTCAGATATTTTGGAATCATGGTTAGGCTTAAAAAGGCCCTTGTAGTCATTAGGCTAGTAAACACCTATGAACCAATGAACCATGGTAGATGGCTCATCTCATTACAAACCACTAATATATTTATTCCTGACCATGTCTGGCAACAGGTTGGCAATGCCAGTGCTGTGGGTGGCCACGGCCATACCTATGCTATGGTCAGACCGTGAGTCAGAGACATGATCTGTAATGCCACTAACAAAGTGGAGTATATGATAAGAGAATGGAGGTCTATAGGTGAAGGGCTATCTACTGTGCCATGGGTCTATATTATATTTTCGAAAGTTTCAAACATCGAACACCATATGAGCAATGTTTGAAATTTCGAAAATATAATAAAACAATAAAAATAAAAAACTATACTTACCTAAACACTGTAGGCAAGGGGGCAAGCCCCCCTGCAACCCCCACACCCCCGCTACTTAAATATTCCTACTCTGAGATTGCACTGCATTGAAGTAAAGGGAAAATATTCCCTATGGTGATTTCCGTGTTACGCAAGCAACGTTTTGATGTTTTGACTAATCGAGTTCACTCAATACGCATTCGCCATTTACAATTTTTGATCATATGATAGGAACCCCTGTACCACCATTGCAGAGAGAGTGGAGCTCCTGCCCAGGCTCAAAAGCAGTACCACCTCCTCCACAGTATGGTGCTGGATGTCAGAGCTGAGATGTAGAGGCCTCAGGGAATTTCTGCAGGTGATGCCTCTGGAATGTAGTCCTGGCTATACTATGTCCCTTGTTTTGCAGCTGTTAGTCACATTCCTGACTGTAATAGCCATCTCAGCTATTGCTTGTAGGTACATCTGGCATCAAGGTGCACCAACCACCTGCAAAAGGTAGGGACATGGTTAAATTTAGTTATCTTTATTAATAATTATATTCATATCACTTGTGTATGTAGTTGTAGTGCTTACATAATTGCAATGCAAATTTTTATTTTGGTATATTCACAGGTAAGGCATTGTCTCAACCCAACACTGTAGACCTACCCCCATCTGATGTTGGAGGATCATTAGCCTATGAAGATGATTGTGGTGATGAGCAGGCACAGTTCACAGAGGCAGAGCATATGACAGCCAAACGGGAATGTAACCCCCATATCTCATCCTCAGACAATGGGCATAGTCTTGTTATGTCTGTGCAACTCCATGACACAATTCCATCTGAGAGTAGACAGGATGATGGGGACACTGATATGTGGTAGTCCCAGGTACAGACATGTAAGCATCTGCTCCTAGCCATTGTGGACAGGAAATTCCACCCAGGGTGCTCACAGTAGGTATGATTACCACCCTCCCCCTGAGGTTGGTGTATCATTAGCTGCCACACAACAAATGTGCAGAGTCATCATGAAGGTACAGGCAAGTACCACCAGGGCCTAATGAAAGGTTGTGAGAGTCATCTGGGTAGTGTAAGCTGACTTATGGGACTGTATGAATTGTGTGTATAACTCATTTGGACAGGATGAATGACACTTTGGGCAGTGCAGTGTCTATGCTAGATATTCTGCTGTGGTTAGAGTCCATCCTTGTTACCATCCTCTGTAACATCCATAGATGTTAACTGACTTGGCCTTGAAAAGGAAAGTTACTACTCCCAAAGTGGTAGCACTTATACTTTTTCACTAGTTGTGAATGCGGCTATAGCCATAAGAGGCCATTCCTGTTGAGGCAAAAGTGGTCATACTGACACCTCCTCCAGCAAACATCAGTCGCAATCAGGTAGCACACTGATATCTAGTCAGGGTCATGGGAAAGCCAGTGCCACTCCTGACAGAGGCGGTTTTCATTGGTGGGGGACATGCACATCAAGCTGAACCCTTTGATGTGCATGCCTTAGACCTTTCCAATAGGGTTAATGCAGTACTGGTCCATTTACTGAAGCTGTGTCCCTGCAGAGGCACTCACACCATCACTGCTCATAGCACATCACACACACACCCACCTACATATACACAATGTGCTAGTCACTTTGACTCATTACCCACTCCACAGTAAACCACTAAATGCTGGTAATAATTGCACTTATTAATTTTGTTAAACTGCAGCACTCAAACTCACACACAGCCCTGTAAAAGATGCAACACTTTGCCGTCAACCCATTTGTGATGATGATGATAACTGTACCTTGCTTTTAGAACATTCTGATTTGGGTTACCTATGTCTGATGTACAAAATGGACAGCTTATGCATGGGTACGCACAATCTTGTGTTTTTGTATGCATCATTGTTACTTGTCTGTATCTGTTTAGGAATTGAATAGCCATGCAGTATGGGTTCCACCCTCACCTGTGCAAATAATGATAGGAGTGCTCTGCCCTTTGTAAATTCTGACTCAGTCTTCCTGTACCTAAGGCACAGAATGGCCAGCCTATGCATGCATAAGCACATTCTGCTGTTTTTGTATGCACCATTTCTAATGCCTGTATCTGCTCAGCTTTCATAAGTTAATGCAGTAAAGCTATATGAAATGTGCTCTCTCTCTCTCTCTCTCTCTCTCTCTCTCTCTTAGCCATGGTGTACTGTGTCTGCCTCCATCAGGCATGGTCATCTCCTGCTGCTGGCACTTCTTCTGACTTTTCATCAGTTTTAGCTGTCGCTGCTGTGGTGCCAGGTACTACCATACCTCACCACTGTCTCCCTGTTCTATCAGTTTGATATATGTATATATTTACTCAAACACACACACACACACACACACACACACACACACACACACACACACACACACACACACACACACACACACACTATATATATGCTTTACTATTGTTTATTCGAACAGAAAAACATTTTCCATTCAAACAAACGAATGGTAGTACCGAAAGTAAAGATAAGTACTTTTCACAATGTCGAACCAAATGCTCGACGCATTTGACTCGACATTGTTGTCAAAACCACCATGTGATAATCGTAAAGGACCTGATGTAAATCAAACTCCTATACAGCTATCACTTTTTTGCAGAAGGGCAAGCCCACCATGCACCCCCCCCCGCTTATATATTCTAACTCTGAAATCACACTACAGTGGGGATCTGAATGAATTTCCACTTCCCACTGTACCGTGATCTTCTTACAGATAGTCGATATCCACTTATGCAAATGCAGTTTTGCATTCGCATAAGTGGAGTCGACTATCTGGTAAAAGTGCTTGTGCATTCGACATTCTGTTTTTTGGCACATTGCAGCCAATAGAATGTCGTTCGCACAAACAATAGTAAACCTAGATATATATATATATATATATATATATATATATATATATATATATATATATTTGGTTCCCTTCAGATTGTCGAACTTTTAAAAGACAGACTTTCATATAACTGAGACCATATGATCGAATTTTTAAACGTTTGAACGGTCTGAATGGAGATCTCCATCAGCACGGAACTGGAAGATTTCCCTTTTCCGCAATGTAATGCGATCTCAGAGTTGGTATATTAAAATAGTGGAGAGTGTGCGGGGGGGGGGGGTGCAGGGGGCACTTGCCCCCCAATGCTAAGAATGTGTAGGTTTTCAAACTTTTAAATGTTCGATCATATGGTCTCAGAAAGTCAAACATTTGAAAGTTCGATCATGTAAAGTAGACCCATATATATATATATATATATATATATATATATATATATATATATATATATATGTGTGTGTGTGTGTGTGTGTGTGTGTGTGTGTGTGTATATGCATTTTTTTTCTATTATGTATAATTGCACAAACAAAATTTTTGCATACATGGCAAATTCATTCTGCCAGTTCTGCCCAGTATCCAGGCAGCAGAATCGTGACTTCAATAGCCCAAACACATTGTGAATGAAATGATTATAAACTTGCTCTGTTGGTCTAAGTGGATTTTTCAATGTTGTCATGCACTAAAGCTCTAGAGCATATCCTGCATCCACCCCACTAGATGTCGCTGTGGGAAGTCACCCATCGCAAGCTGTTGGTAAAGGTCACCTATGTGCTATACGACTGAGTCATGAAAACTGCCCAGATGGCCCACATACATACATTACAAATGGTACAATGTGCATTACAGTAGTTCTGGGATATGGGCTACAGGACAGGGATCTGGCTTGGTGTTGGCTGTCTTCACTGGGGCATGTAGGAACCAGATATGCTCCTTCACAGTCTGAAGCATGATGTCGAGGAGCTAGTTTAGTATTATCAAGCCAGATGTCTGAGATACCCCTACTGTGTTCCCAGTTGGTCAATAAAATGTTCCCTGTTGCAAATATACATAAAGCCACACATACCCTGAGACAGTATCTACAGGGATGGCTACAGCTCCCACAGGGCTGTAGACAAGACCAGTACATGTCCACTATTTGTTCTATAGTGTGCATGTTCACTTGGTAATGGTCCATTATTTTGATATTATGGAAGGCATGAATAATTAATGACTGGAAGGCCAGGTGCCTCAAGGGGTGAAGTTATGTGTAGCCACTTGCAGATGCAGGTTTACAATTGCTGTGACAACCTTTGAAATATTTTTGAGATTTTCTCTGGTTGAACATGAGCATATGATGATGTCCATTGCTAATGCATTTGTAATGTAGTTACACATCATTTATACATTTCCGAATCGTCTGCCATGTATTTTTACTTCATTAGTATACAGCAGATGTCCTATTTTGGTCATTAGCATATATGTCAGCTGTGTCTTGATTTTTAGCTGGCCTTGTCATATAGCTGTGCTTCCTGATTTGCACATGTCCAGTTTATTCTGTCATCATTCAGCTTTGCTTAAAGGATTAAGCTGACGGTTATGAATTGGAGCTATATATTGTATAAAGGCAAATGATGATTGTTTAATGGAATACTTTGTTTTTACTCTGATAATATACCAAAGAATGCTACAAATTCATACTATATATTTATTTCTGTTACCAACTAGATATTACTTAGTGAAAAATGGTTTCACAAAGCCTCGGTAAAATAAGAAAACATGTCCCATTAAAATTATGATTGTGTTTTGGATTAGAGAAAAATAAGACGAGTTTGTTAATAATGTCCATGTACATTGTCTGAGCTGAACAAAATAGGTTTGTTGCTATTCTAGCTTATGATCAATTTTTTTACTTCTGTTAATTAAATGTATAGTACAACGACTTTATGCTGGTTACATATGCAGAAGTGCATTTTAATAATATGAATTTCTAGAAAATTCACTAGTGGATAATAATGGAAACCAGTGCTTCTGCTGACAAACAAGTATACAAATAGTACAAATGTATAACTAGATTTCAAAACTGATCTTTCTTCAAAATTCAGCAAAGAAAGAGAGAAATATAAAAAAGAAAAGAAAATGATTCATTGTGAAACAAACCAATGTTTTATTTTCAGTCACTGTGTCATTGAATGTGCTTGCCTTAAACAGTAGGTATTCGTTTAGGGGCACTGATCTCCACATGGGAGCTAACTATACATAAAAAATAATTTGGACACATTTCTATTTGTAATTAAATGTTTGTTTTTTCTTGTTTATCCCTATAACTTCTGTCTATTTATTCTCTTTCAATTGAGATCCAGTCTTGGAAGCAGCCATAAGAGGATTTTAGGCATTTTGACAATCAACTTTAATAACTCAAGCATGCTGAATGAGTGCACCATGGCTGAGTATGCAGTGGATACTCCTTGAGTCCTTCACTTCCTTCAGCAATTTATAGTCCCACAGTTAGTCCCATTTCACATCGAGCAAATGCTCATGTTAAGTCACTCTTTCAAGTTTAAGACTCCCACATGCCCCATGGAAGAGGCAAACATGTATTATCTCTTCACTTATTACCTTTCCATGCAAGATTGTCCTGCTCCTGAGTTAGTAAAGCCTATGCTGTATGTGGTTTAGTCAGTGTTCCATCTCTCTATGCCACAGAGATAGCTATTTGCAACCACCAAATACAGTTCTGCTCATTTGCAGTGGAAAGCTTGGTATTTCTAGAAAAAAAAAAATCTGTGTGAATCAAATATTTTCTAGTTATTCCCTTTGCATTCGGTATACAAAAGGAAGTGAGATCTATACACACGCTGTAAAATTAAGTGAACTTTGACAGTGATAGAGAAGAAAGGAGAAAGAAAACTACAGTTATAAAAAATTGCACAGTTTTATGTTTCTTGACAATGTTTTTTGGTAGACATGTCTTGTTTCATTCCGGGAAGCTCAGCTGTCATCCTCTCATCTACCTAGCCACCAGAACAGAATAATGAAAATCTACATTCTAGAATAAAATGCAAATGCTGTCCCTGTAACTATTTTCTGAAAGAGTGAGGATCAGACCTCTCAACTGTCCCTACTTTGGAGGAATGTTACTATTTTAGGCCTGGTTTGCATCTGCACAATAGGTCCCTGTTTTTGGAGCTATGCTCCTATCATCAGGCTTAATTTATTTCTTCATACAATTTTCTGAATTCCCTTCATCACATTTGAGTTTTGAAGCTGTGTAGTACAGAGAAAACCATACTAAATGACCAACAGGCTAATGGCACCAATAATTTAAAAAAAATACAACACTATCTCTTTGATAATGTGATTATATTTTCCACATTTTTGTCACTCTGCTTTTTAAATGTGCTTCTGAGTAGCATCCCACATTCCTATTAGAAATAGGAAGAGTTATGTACTCTTTGCTATTGAAATTTTGTGCTAATTAGATGTTTAGATTTTTGGCTGGATGCTCTGACTTTTCAAGGATCTTTGATCCTATCAATGTGTGCATGCTGAGAGATATGGTGGAGATATCTGAAATGGGTCTATGACAATGGATCAAATACACTAAATATCAAACAGCCAGAAAACCAAAAATTCTAGTGATAGAAACTCATTTTATGAGATCACGGTGCAGTGAAAATCTGGAAATTTCCTCTTTCCTCACCGTAGTGTGATCTTGGAATTATTATATATATTTAGCGGGGGATATGGGGGGCTTCGACCCCCACAACATGGGTTTCTATTACCTGCATTTTCGATTTTCTGACCTTTCGATATTTAGTTCATAGATTTATAGGTTGATAGGTGAGTACTAGGCTATTGGCCCTAGGGCCTATATAAGCCTAGCCAAAATGTACCCTGGCTTTCACCACCCAAGAAAATTATTTTCCTGTGCCACTGTCGAGTAGAGCCACAGAAGTGATCCCTGGGGTTAAGTTCCTATCTCCCATCCAATCATCAAGATTTTTCTTGAAGAGTGCTAATGAGGAGCTTTGTTTGATATAGAAAGGTAGTTTTTTCCAGAGTATGGGAAGTCTCTGGGACAGGAATCTATCCCTCCAGCATGTTCTGTTTATTGTGGTGACAAGGTTTAGGTCCCTACAGTGTGTAGCTCATAGGAATTGGGATTTCTTTAAGTGGAGCATGTCTAAAAGCTTTGGGTTTGACATAGCTTTGTGTGTTAGGCAGAGATCGCCTCTGAGTAGGCGATATGTGATGGAGTAATGCTTTAGTTTTTTGAGACGGTCTGCGTAGGGCATCTGTTTGAGGCTGGTAATCCTCTTTGTGAGGTATTTCTGTGGCCTTTCCAGTTGTTGTAGATGTCTTGTGAGGTACATACCAAAAGGGGCATTGTACTCTATAATGGGTCTAATGAGTGACGAGTAGAGGGGAACAATGACCTCTGTTTTCCTGGATGAGAAACCTTTTTTGATGAGGTGTGCCACATAGAAGGATTTCCTGACTACTGTGGGGATGTGATTATCAAAAGAGAGACTACTGTCCACCTATGTCCCAAGGTCTCTGATCACGTTTTCGGTGTTAAGTAGACTATCGCCTATGTGGTAGTTCATGGGTACAGAGTTTTTACCAAAAGGGATGACAATGCACTTGTTGGCATTGAGCTTGAGGCCATGGCTTTGACACCAGGCATCTGTCTCAGCGAGGCCCTTCTGTAGGATGTCCACATCTTTTGGAGTTTTGATTATGGCTCCTAGCTTGCAGTCATCTACAAACTTCATTAGCCAAAGACCTTCTGTGTTAGCCTATACTTCAGAGAAGTAGATACCAAATAGGAGAGGACCCAGGACTGAACCCTGTAGTACTCCACTTGTCACTGGTCTGAAGTTGGATTTGGAGTCTGCTACTTTATCCAACAACGAAAACCACGACTCGGCCAATGAGTGTACAACTCCACTTAAACTCTTTAAAAACGGAACGCATTTATTACAATAAATAAAACAAAATACGAAGTTAATGTACAACTGGATGTTAAGCGCTTTCACTCATTGCGTAGAGCTTCTTCAGAACATCCTTTTACTAACAGATACATTGTTTAAATGCAAAAATTGGCACCAAACTTCCTTAAAGAAATACTACTTCATAATTCTTATTGCATTTGAATTGATATTATATCTTTAGGTAGATAAATAAATAAATAAATGAACATACATTAAAATGAAAATAAATTAAGTACTTATTGCTATGCCAAAAATATACACAATATATCTATATAAACCTTAAACATCTGCGTAGTGTAAAATGTCTGGATACATTTGTAAACATTTAAAAAAAACAGTTGACAACGATTAAAAACAATTGAATGCATTCAAAAGTGCTTGTTGGGCTGCTGAGTTGAAAATTAAAAATTAAAAATTAAAGTTGAAATTTGTAGCGTAAAACGGTTGGATGACTCTGCATACAAAATGAATGAACATAAAAAAATAATTAGAATATATTTGATACTACACTAAGTGTACGTAAACAACCCTTAGTGAGTATGAGTGGGTATAAATATTATATGGAATGCACATGTATGTATACACATAAATAAAATTTAATAAATTAAATGTATGATGAATTATTATATATAATAAAATAAAATGAAATAAAATGCAATGAAAGTTGTGTTGTGCACTGAAAATGATTACATTTTAATATGAACATTTGTCATCTATCTAGAATCCACTTCAAGAATAGGTTTGCATGAAATGGATTCGTTTAAACCTGGCAAAATTGCGGCATTGAGATAAAGTTGCCACCAAACTTCCTAAAAGCTTAATAATTTTTTCAAATCCCCTCCTTTGGCGTTGTTATGAATGATATCCAAAATGCCAAATTTGAACTCGTGTCCTGCCCCCATTTTTTCCACGTGTCTTGATAGGGCATTAGTGCTGTCTTTTCTAGATATACTATAATTATGATCATAAATTCTCTTCTTAAAATTTCTTAAAATTTCTTTCCGTTTTTCCAGTATAGTAGCTGGGGCATGCTCCACATTTGGCGATATAAATCACTTTTTAAAGACTTTAAGTGGAGTTGTACACTCATTGGCCAAGTTGTGGTTTTCGTTGCTGGATTTGGTTGTGACATTTCTTTTGAGTCTGCTACTTTCACAGTGTGGGTTCTGTCAGTGAGCCAGTTGGCAACCCATCTTGTGACATAGTTAAAAAACTTTCTTACACTGTGAAGGACACCAATGAGGAAAAGAAAAGGCAAACATTACTAAAAACTCCTGATGTCCACCACGGCAGTAAAACTTAATAGTAAAATCAAAACTTTAATAAAAAGAATATAACATAAAATAAGCAGTCCTCAGTCTTCTGATAAGTGCTTTCAGCAAATAAGCCTTCCTCAGATCGTATAAAAAGGACTGTTCAGCTTTTGTATTTATAAGGCATCACAGCCATTCCTCATCTTGTGACATAGGGATTTATACCTAGGTTAGTGAGTACATCTATAATTCCAGAGTGGTGGATGGTGTCAAAAGCCTTGGTGAGATCAAGATAGACTGTGTGAACCACCTTACCCTCATCTACGGCTTTGGTGACTACTTTGAAGAAGTCTATCAGGTTTAGGAGACATGATCTGCCTTTTACAAACCCGAACTGGGTGGGGTCTTGAGTTTGGAGATTACCAATGTCATTGTTTATAAGTACCATGATGATATGTTCCATAGCCTTGCAAACCAGGCTTGTTAGGCTAATGGGGCGGTAGTTTCTGGGGTCTGTGGTGGCTCCCCCTTTGTGGAGTGGGATAACCATTGCTGTGTGCCATTCAGTGGGCACATAGCCTGAGGTGGGGCTATGATTGAACATGGTACTTAGGTGGGGTGCCAGTTCGTTCTGTAGCTCATGTAGAACACAGCCTGGGATGTTGTCAGGTCCCATGGATGCTGTGTTCTTGGCTTTGCATAGTGTGTTTTTTACCTGTGCAGCTGTGATTACAGGAACTTTGCATTCTTCTGGTATAGAGATGGCCCCTTTAGGGGATGACAGGGGGGTAAAGTTAGCACTGAACCTATCTGCCAGGATGTTGGCAATATTAGTTGGTTCTGTATATTTAGTGCCATTGTGCTGTAACTCAGAGCAGATCTGAGTGTTGCCATTGAGATTCTTGACATAGCTATAGAATGCTTTGTGGTTGTCACTAGAGTCAGTGGCAATTTTGTTTTCCTAACTAGTTTTGGAGGATTGTATGAGGGATCTCAGCTTCTTACTGAGGCTGACTAGGGAGTTTCTCCAATCATGGGATTTTACTCTTTTTTGCAACAGTTTCTTTCTTTTGTTGTAGAGTTTGTTTATGGCAGGGGAACCACCAGATTCCTTTTGGAGGATACATATTGGTTCTGTTAGGGATTGCACGATCCATGCACTTGTGTAAGTGCTTATAAAGTGCATTTGTGTAGGATTCAGCAGTCATATCTCTATTGTCTGTCAACATGGGTGTCGTGAAGTTTGCCACTTCTGTCTTAAGAAGTGTGAAGCTGGCTTTGGAGATTTTTTTTACTGTGGTTTCCCTAATGGGGGGTGGGGGAGAGATTTGGATGTCTAGGGTGATTAGCTTGTGGTCGGATCTGACCAATAAGGAATTGACCTCTGGTGTGGAGCACCGGTTGCCCATGTTGGTAATAACCAGGTCTAGGACATTGCTGCCCCTGGTGGGGTTGTGGATAGGTTGATCCAAGGCATTGAAATTTATGAATTCCAGAAAACGTTGACCACAAGAGTTGGTACATGAGTAGTTTTCCCAGTTAATGGTGGGGTAGTTGAAATCGCCCATTATTATGGTGTTAGGTTGTACCCTAATATTTTACAGTGAATCAAGAAATGAGGAGTAGGAATCCTGGGGCATGGTGGGGGATCTGTAGCAAGCTATAATTTGGATTGCGGTCTTACCCAGAGTTAGTTGCACTTGGATAATCTCAAATGCATCATGCTGAGCAACTAGCCTGGAGGTGTGGATATCCTTAATGAATATGGACACACCTCCGCCTTTAGTGTTTCGTTCCAGGTTAGGTGGCCAAAAGAAGTGGTATGAATTATAGCCTGGTAATGCAGGGGTACTCTCTGGAGCCTTGAACCAGGTATTTGCCATTGCAGAGATGTTGATGTTCTCCATTTTAAGGAGTGCCTCGAGTGAGTGCATTTTGAGGTTTAGACTTCTAGCATTGAGTAGCAATACCCTCAGATTCTTCTTGCTTGTACCTATTACAGTGGTGAATTTGTCATTTGAACCTTGCCTAAAAAAGGCACTATAGGGGTGGCTAGAGCCTTAGCCAGTATCTGGAATCCCAGGGGCGACAGGTGCAGGCCATCTCTGGCAAAGCATTGTGGTTTGTCGATCGTGTCATCCCAGGCAGACAGATACTGGATCCCCTTAGAATAACACCAGAAGCTTAGCCAATTGTTGAAGTCAATCATTTTGTCCTTGTACTGTGGTATCATTCTGGGTGATGGCAGGATGCTACTCAGGGCTAGGCTCATACCTGCCTGGGCTACAAGATCAGACAGCTCCTACATGTCCCTTTTCATGTAGTCCAGGGAGGTACATCTCAGTTTCATTCACACCAACATGGACAATGACAGAGTCATATTTGTACTTGTTGTGGAGGGACCTGAGTGCATGCATCATGTGGCGGATCCTGGCACCCAACAGGCAGCTGACAGTAACTTTCTCCTTGTTTAGCCTGGTGAGTGGAACATCAGTGTGCCTGACTATAGAGTCACCTATGACTAGAGTGTTGGGTACGTTGTTATGCCTTATGGGCTGTGGTTGAGTGGCACACTGAGTTTGTGGGCTATGTGTCATTTGGGTTGAGTTGGGGGGTGGAGGTTGCTTGTGTTTCTGCTTTTGAGGTCCCTGTTGCTTGGGCAGATTTTTACTGAGAGCCTCCGCGATTGTAGGTGTGTGTTTTGTGTTTCTATGTGTGTGTTTTGGTGGTATAGGTTTTGTGGGACTATGTGCTGAGTGTGGTGTGGTGCAAGTGTTTACCTTCTCCTCTTGGCTGTCTAGTCCATTCTTAGGTGAAGAGAGCTTTGCTTCCAGTTTGGCTATATAAGTGCATCTCTCACAGACTGTAGTGTTGCGTGGTAGGAGGAGAGGGTTGTCTGTGTACATGAGGCAATTGCTGCATTGCCTCAGGATGCCCAGATTCATCAGACAGACAGGAGAAAACACTGGGAGTTGACCTTCAGACATGCCTGGATAGGTGCTTATTTGTTAAGTACTAGACAGTGAGGAAAGTTGAGTGCTGTAGTAATTAGTAGCTCATTTAGTACTTACAATATGTTCTGAACAAGTGCTAAGCTCAAATAAACAGACTTGAGTGCTGAAACAAAAAAAACTGGCTAGTTCTAAGAAACAAAATTAAGCTAGAAGGCTTCCCTCCAACACAGAAAGGTTTGGGGTCTTAGAAGCCCACAAGTAGTCCTGGACACAGCAAATCTGTATACAGTCTAGACTACTAACAGGAAGGGCAGGAAACAAGCATAGAATTTTTTTTTTTTTAAGTGGAAAGAGAGAAAGGAGGAGCAGAAACTAAGCTGATTGACCTTCTCAAATGTTCTCCCTGTATTAGGTAGAATAAGGTAATGACACTAGACTGGGAGGTGGGTCCCAGATCAAATTTACAGTAGGGGCGGGCAACTGCAAAACCACCAAACTGCAGAAATGTTTCTCACAGCAGAAAAGCAGCAGTGAGCCTTTAAATGAAAGTTTTAAACAGCTAAAGGAGCCTCTAGAGAAAGCTTTTAACTGCAAAGAAGTTATCAGAATCAAACAACCCAACAGATGCTTAATAAAAGTGGACAATTTCCAGTTACTACCTCACACACAGTGAAACTAGCTAGAAAAATATATAGTAGACAAGTGCTATAAATAACTCGAAAAAATAAGCAAAAAAACAGGCTACTTAATGTTATATATTATAGATCCGAGTTTGTTCAGTGTCCTTCCTTCGATTAGCTCAGTGTGAAATGGCAGAAACACTCACAACTTAACTTCTTAGGTAACAGAAAGTTGAAACCTGAGAAAACGTTTAAGAAAAAAAGCTCAAAAGAGCCAATAAGGTGCTTAGTCTAAGCTGTAGTCCAGGTGACCTCAGTCAGCCAATGACCTTAAACAATTCTCTCTCACTGCAATGCCTGATGGCTTTGGCTAAACCAAGATGTCCCTGAATATATGCTCAGACACACAGCCTCCACAAACACTAGACCCAAACACAAGCCTGAATATGGACAATGTTACAAATATCCACACTACTTAGAAACAAACTGCAGAAATGTTTCTCACAGCAGAAAAGCAGCAGTGAGCCTTTAAATGAAAGTTTTAAACAGCTAAAGGAGCCTCTAGAGAAAGCTTTTAACTGCAAACAAGTTATCAGAATCAAATAACCCAACAGATGCTTAATAAAAGTGGACCATTTCCAGTTAATACCTCACACACAGTGAAACTAGCTAGAAAAATATACAGTAGACAAGTGCTATAAATAACTTGAAAAAATAAGCAAAAAACCAGGATACTTAATGTTATATATTATAGATCCGAGTTTGCTCAGTGTCCTTCCTTCGATTAGCTCAGTGTGAAAATGTGTAGTGTATTTGATCTGTTATCATAGACCCTCTGAAATAGATAGCTTTGATAATAAAGCCATTTAATCAGTGAGAATAATACTAGAAACATCACAAGAAACAACTCAAGATTTTTAAAGGTGGATAAAACATATCATTCTTTGCTGCATAGAAAGGACATGTATACCTTCTTTGATTACCACACCTATAATGTCATACATATTTCAATCATTTTAAAGAGAAATAATAAACTATTTTTTTATAAAAATGAAGCACATATTCATATATGTGGCATGTCTGTATTTGTGCAAAGGTAAATTATTTATCTATTAAAATCTTAGGTTACACTGAAGAGAAAGACCAAGTTATTCTTATTAGGTTATTAAAATGTAGGGTCTGGTATGCTAGTGGAACTGAATCTGAATACATTTTAATTCTGTTCATTAGTGAAGAATTCACCAAAGCATATTTCACAAATAATTTATATTTAGCATGAAGTTATTTTTGGCCTTATTTATTTCATATTTTTTTTGAGACAGAAAAAGGTATAGTACAACTGCTGAGAAGATTGGCTGGTATGTGCTTACAGTTGTCTGAAGAAAATCCACTGCACAGCAGCTGTTGCAGTTATGTAAGCCTCCACATAAGCCATTTCTCCATAGAGTTGATGTTACTTTATGTACAGATTGTAAGTGCTAAGGATCCATAGTGTAGCAATAAAAAGCAGCCATCTGAAAAACATGTTCACCAGAAATTAACACACCAGAACAAAATGATCCAGAACACTAAACATCTATATGTAATCTTAAAGAGAAGGAGGGACATAGAGAGAGATAGAAAGAGAGAGAGTGAGAGAGGGAGAGAGAGAGAAACAAAGACAGAAATGCTATTTTCCCCAAACAAAAAAAAAATAATATAGTTTCTTGGGGAATCCAATTATCCTGACCATTTGGGGGCACCACCCCAGCATAATATAATCAACTCTGAATTAGCTGCAATTTGACAAAAAAAGACTAGTGCTCATTGCAGTGACCTCAGAATTCAAAAAAGTGGACAACAACTACTCGAGCAGAAACACATAATGAAAAAACATGCAAATTCCATACAAAGAAGCGTGTGTTTCACCATATGTTATCATCTGTGTTGTACCCCATGATAAATCCAGTGTTAGCTCTAATGCAGTTTTGCTGAAATGCTATTGAGAAATGTGTTAACTCACTTCAAACTCCGTTACAGTTTCATTGCTGAGTTGATGAAGAAAAAACGGCATAGAAATTGGTTATATCACAAAATTGTGCACTCAAATTTTAAAAATGATCCAGAATTTTTTTTTTCATTTTTTCCTCCACTCTTTTCCTCTTGACAGCTATCCCCCTGCCATGTTAGGTTTAATGAGTACTCTAATCCTTCCTTTGACTTTTTCAGAATTTAATGACAGGGTCAACATGGATCCAGGGAAGTGTCCTGGAAGACCTTTGCTGTCCTATCATCAACCATAGTTAATTATTAGTTAATGCTACTCCATTTCTTTCCAATATGTATGCTGTGGCTGGTATCAGGATACATGCAATCGGTAGATTGCATAGCCCCACCCATTCTTTCACCTGGTGTTATTGTTGGCAAGCTTTCCTGTCCCTTTGGTAATTGGCTTCCCAACCTTTGCTAGCAAGAACTTCTCATTGTTCTACATGCCCCTCATATATGACTTTTCACTCTAGGATGGAACAAATAAAGAAGTGATTAACAAATACTAAGAACAACAAAGTTGAAAGATACTAAACATATTTTCTGTTGTTCTGTTATACCCTCCAAACAATACTCGGGCATCACCTCATACTGTTCAGGTGTCCATCTGGGATAAATGCATGAGTGACACCAATGGTATCCTCTGCTTTAGATCTGGACATAGAATATCCTTTTTTCTGTGTAAATGAAAAAAGAAAGAAAGAAAACAGTATTATTCATTTTATCAGTATTCTTTGCTGCATACTGTATGTTATTCTGTGATTTTGTAATGCTTTCATTTAATTTAATTAGAACTAGTGAAAGAATGAAAGGGATTATTGTTTAGTGTAGCTACTGCTCTTATTGAACGTCTTGCTGTGAGGCGACAATGCTACTGCTGCACCACTGTGCCATCCTTGTAATATATTGTAATATATTCTAATCTAAACCATTGCCTATCACTACCTACTAATGGCATAATACTACATACTTAAATGGTACTCTAAAATACAGTCAGTGAAATAATACGCTAGTGGTCCAAAATGTTTTCAGTTCTTATGTCATTTTCATACATTCTGGGGTATTTATATGCCTCTTGTCAAGTACTTCTCTCTGTTAGCAGGCAGATTTAATTATCTGACAAAAACTTTTTGGTTAGCATAGGCTGTTCTTTTTCTTTTTTGATTGAGCAGTCGCTGCAGTTTCATTCTCAAGAGGGTCTAGTGGCAGTCTATGCAAAAGTAATATTGTAACTGAAGTGTGTTCTTTTAACTTACAATAGCTACAAATACTCCTTGTAAGAATAAGTTAAAGAAGCAGGTGAAAATTATATGTATATAGAAAATAACTATATATTGAAAATGTATATAATTTACTTGAAAGTATAAGTCCTGAAAATGCAAAAATAAATAAATAAATAAATAAATAAATAAAATAAAATAAAAATAAATAAATTAAATAAGTAACATTCTCATAAAATGACAGCAATGTGTGAAAGTCATTTGTTAAAACGTTGAATCATTTTTTGCAGGTGGCTAGCCCGCCTACACTCATGTAGATTTATTATCACAGTTTTGAAAGACATACCGCTGGATTCTCTATGCCTTGCATGGTATGCAAGATCGGTGCAGGAGCTCTAGCAGGCAATATGTCTGCCGTGCGATCCAGGAACAGCCTGCAGGGGCGTGCATGAGCACTCCTGCACTTGTCCTGCATAGACTAAGCCCCTGTATGCAAATCACCCCATTTGCAGGAGAAATCCATGCAAGTGAGGTGATTTTGCGATCCAGGAAGCTTGCAACCGCTCGTGCAGCACTAGTGCAAACTGTAGAAATGTACTCGGTTAGTAACTGAGTACATTTCTGCAAACTCCAAAACGGAGCTGTGACAGCTCCAAATAAAGGCTGCATATCATGTAGTAAGCATGCCAATGGCCAAGTATAAAGCCATTGGCATTGCAAACAGTGAAAAAAATACAAACATCAACTTTTATTTTTTTTTTTTAGTCGATCACAGCTGTCTAAGCATAGGGCAGCAGCTTGCAAATGGGATCGGGGGAAAATAACAAAATAAACCTACATTAAGCATTCTAACTAAAATCAGTATTCTGCCATGCAAGTCAATGGCAGGCAGAAGACAACATGACCAGTGAGTAGTAGTTGCTAAGGGGTACTCAGTGTGAGACATGTAAATATGCATTAGCAGGCAATCCTATGCAAATGAGGGGAATGATAGTGAATCCCAGTTTTCTCCAGCATGTGAGACAAGTCCCAACAGTGTAAGAGTAGGAATAGCTTGGTGCAAGCCTAGAAGTTAGGTGACAACATGGGGGGGGGGGTGTCAGGCATACTGTAAGCAGACTGGAGCCCTGCAGCTCGGGTTTGCTCCTAGCATAGCACAGGTAAGCTAGGAGTTGTGTCTGAATCTGCCTATCACTCTTTACATTGTCTAAGCGGGTGTGCGGGCCGTGCACCTGGTTTTAAAGGAAGAAAAAAAAAAGTTAAACCAAGAAATAGCAGCACTGTGCACATTGGAGCACTCTGTTTGTGCAGCGCACCCCCGGGCTTAAACAGGAAGGCAATGAGAAGGGAAAACAGCAGTAGGAAGATAATCAAGGAGAACTAGCATATCTGGCAGGTGAAATGTATCAGAATCAGCCAATTACACAGGCAGCAGCCCAGCCCAGCCAAGAACACTACTATAAAGTATAAATCCAACCACGGAAAACTTGAGCAGTCCAAACACTGGAACTTACGCTGTTCCTTTAGGAAAACTGACAAGTTTATTGCACCAAAACAGTACACTAAAACACTGAAAGAAGTTAACCTAGGTTTCGTACTACATTCACGGACTTCATCAGAACAAGTAAGCCCAAACTCCCACTCCCTTTAAAAATACCTATGAATTAAACAATAATTCAATTACATCATTGGTATCCATAACAACATTAAAAAGACATGCTCCTTAAAAACGTTTTCAACCCGAACCATATTTTTAACTATACAAAAATCTGTGGCGTTAAATAAGTACGCTGAAACGCCCCTGCTCCGGAACCACTGGTACAACAACCAAAATTAGTCACTGCATAAAACAATGGATCCAAGGAAAATGTTCCACTGAAAAACGTATGAAAAAACACAACTTTATTTTCTTAGACAAGGTTAAGCGCTTTCACCTACACACCATAGGCTTCATCAGAACAGTGATACAATCAATCCTAAGCATTTAAATACTTAAAATTGGCGCCAAAAATTTAAAACACTTTTAAAGAAGTATTCCTAACTTCCACTTTATATTCAACAACTAAATAAAATTCAATATACTTCCTTACTCATAATACATACATCCATTCTTGCACATTAAGTATAAAAAATATATATATCATAAAAAATATCATAAAAATGCATTAATATATGTACAATAAATATATATCTAAACAATTTCATATATAATGTTATACATATTCTAAAATGGTTTTAGTGGATATAAAATCATTAAGACCCGGAGGGGTAGTGGCATCAGTATATATCTGCCAGTAGCTTTCCTTAAATGCCAATCTATTCTTCATATTGCCACCTCTGGGATTTTTCTTAATTACCTCTAGTATACCAAATTTAAACTGATGTTCACTAACTTTGTTTATGATATGTCTTGCCAAAGCATTTTTTTCATCCCTCTTCTTCATACAATAAGTATGTGCATATATTCTCTTCTTAAAATTTTGTTCCGTCTTACCTATGTAGCATGACGGACATTTGGTGCATTTGGCAATGTATACTAAAAATTTTGTATTGCAATTTCCCTTTTTAAAAAATATGGTAGTTTTATTATAATTGTCCAATCTTAGTTTATTGTCTTCTATAATAAGACTACACTGATTACAATGCCCACATCTACTGGTATGTGACATTAATTCCTTGTCTACTCGTTTGCTACCCCTTTCTAATAAACTTTTTATATTTTGTCCCATTTTATATACAAAAATGGGTTTGGGTCCTAAAATTACAGACAACTCCTCCTTGGACGCTAAAGTGTACCAATATTTATTTAATATATGTTTTATTTTCTTACTATATGGGCCATACTCTACTATATAAGCCTTATCATATGCCTTAATACTTAGATTGTTTGACTCTGCTGCTGATGTCTCTGAAATTTCTCTATATTTACTGCTTAACAGAGGAATAATATCCTTTCCCCATCTATTAAACAGGTCAACACTAATTTCATTCATCATTTCTATATCATAACCTCTCTCTGTAAACATAGATGTGATGAAACCGATTTCCTGTTTTAATTCTTCCATAATGGATGTCATTCTCATAGCCCGAATGCATTGACCTTTAAATATGTTTCTTTTGGTCTTTCTAGGATGGCAACTATTATAATCTACATAAGAATTAGTGAATGTTTCTTTACGATGTATTTTGGACTGAAATCCTATATCCGTTCTAACTACTAGGGTATATAAGTACGGTACTCCCTTGCTACTACTATGTGATGTAAATTTCAAATAATCACTACTCTCATTCAAATATTCAAGAAACATTTTAAAAGAGTCTTGATTTCCTTCCCATATTATATATATGTCGTCAAGGAAGCGTGAGTAGTATTTGATCTTGCTAACAAATTGACTCTTAAAAATAATCTTCTCTTCCCAGTTTAACATGACAAGGTTAGCATATATGGGGGCACATGCAGCCCCCATAGCCACACCCTTAATCTGTCTGAAAAATTCTCCCTCATAATACACAAAATTATTCTCCAAGACTATGGACATAAGATCATTGACCAGCTGAATCCTTTCACTGGATAACTTACTATAAGTACTAATACTCTCTGAAAAGGCCTCTAAGCCTTCTTCCTTAGGTATACACATAAATAGATCAATGACATCAATAGAAGCAAAGGTTAATTCTTGATCCATTAAAAGTATAGAAAATAAAACATATATTAAATAAATATTGGTACACTTTAGCGTCCAAGGAGGAGTTGTCTGTAATTTTAGGACCCAAACCCATTTTTGTATATAAAATGGGACAAAATATAAAAAGTTTATTAGAAAGGGGTAGCAAACGAGTAGACAAGGAATTAATGTCACATACCAGTAGATGTGGGCATTGTAATCAGTGTAGTCTTATTATAGAAGACAATAAACTAAGATTGGACAATTATAATAAAACTACCATATTTTTTAAAAAGGGAAATTGCAATACAAAATTTTTAGTATACATTGCCAAATGCACCAAATGTCCGTCATACTACATAGGTAAGACGGAACAAAATTTTAAGAAGAGAATATATGCACATACTTATTGTATGAAGAAGAGGGATGAAAAAAATGCTTTGGCAAGACATATCATAAACAAAGGTAGTGAACATCAGTTTAAATTTGGTATACTAGAGGTAATTAAGAAAAATCCCAGAGGTGGCAATATGAAGAATAGATTGGCATTTAAGGAAAGCTACTGGCAGATATATACTGATGCCACTACCCCTCCGGGTCTTAATGATTTTATATTCACTAAAACCATTTTAGAATATGTATAACATTATATATGAAATTGTTTAGATATATATTTATTGTACATATATTAATGCATTTTTATGATATTTTTATGATATATATATTTTTATACTTAATGTGCAAGAATTGAAGTATGTATTAAGTAAGGAAGTATTTCGAATTTAAATTGGTTGTTGAATATAAAGTGGAAGTTAGGAATACTTCTTTAAATGTGTTTTAAATTTTTGGCGCCAATTTCAAGTATTTAAATGCTTAGGATTGATTGTATCATTGTTCTGATGAAGCCTACGGTGTGTAGGTGAAAGCGCTTAACCTTGTCTAAGTGAATAAAGTGGAGTTTTTTCGTACGTTTTTCAGTGGAATATTTTCCTTGGATCCATTGTTTTATGCAGTGACTAGTTTTGGTTGTTGTACCAGCGATTCCAGAGCAGGGGCGTTTCAGCGTACTTATTTAACGCCACAGATTTTTGTATCCTGTATTGACGATATATTTAACTATAAAATTCAAATACTTATTGTAACAATTATATTTCACACAAATTTCATATCATCTAAAACGAACCGTATATTTAGTTCGTCAACAAAGGGAATTTTAAAATAATAGTTATATTAATATATAAAAGCATGCTTAACATTCAAAATAATGTTTAAAAATATTAAAAATGATTAAATAAACCTTTTAAAAATAAACCTTTTAAAACTTGATCAAAGTTACTTATACTACAAGGGACCAGGTCTATACATGAACTTTATCCTAAAATATGTTTTAACTTTAACAAAGGGGATATACTGTCATTAATGCCCGGATAGGTGGTGGCATCTAATCTTATTTGCCACTTCATTTCACTAATGTCCAAATGGACATCCAATACACATCCTTGAGCATCCTTAATAATTTGTTGTATCACACTAAATTTAAATTCATGTTTGGGATGCTGTCTAATATGTCTATACAGGCATTAGTATTTTTCATATGTCTTATGTCTAAAACATGCACGCCTATCCTTTCTCTTAATGTTCGACAAGTTTTACCTATATAAAATGCTGGACATTGGTCACGTCTAGCAATATATACAACATTCCTACTAAAACAATCAAAATGTCCCTTAATATAGATAACTTCATGTGCTACTACTATTTTATTTCCTGTGGTGGAGATATGCTTACAAATACTACATCTTCCACACCTAAAATTTCCAACTGCCCTACAAGACTCTACTCTATGAAGATAATTCCTTTCTAAAAGATGTTTAAAAGCTCTATCTTTCCTATATACATTTATGGGTGGAGTTCTGATTTTGCTGGAAACATTCACATCCAACTTCAAAAGTTCCCAGTTCCTTCGTATAACCTTAACCAGGAATTCTGTATCTACGGTGTAAGTAGTAATAAAATACAAACAATCTTTCCCTTCTCTTTCTTTACTTTTCTTTTTGCCAGTTCCCACGGTAACTGTCTACGGTGTAAGTAGTAATAAAATACAAACAATCTTGCCCTTCTCTTTCTTTACTTTTCTTTTTGCCAGTTCCCACATTAACTGCCTGTAAATCAATATCCCTGATTTCTTGTGTATTTACCTTTAATATAGGTTGATAAAGTCCTTTGTCCCTTTTTACCATAATCTCCTCTTTTATAGTACTAACTAAACCAGCTGGATATCCTCTTCTTATAAACATTTCCATAATAAATTCTAATTCATCCTTAAATCTCTGAAAATACATATTTTAGGATAAAGTTCATGTATAGACCTGGTCCCTTGTAGTATAAGTAACCTTGATCATGTTTTAAAAGGTTTATTTTTAAAGGGTTTATTTAATTATTTTTAATACTTTTAAACATTATTTTGAATGTTAAGCATGCTTTTATATATTAATATAACTATTTTAAAATTCCCTTTGTTGACCAACTAAATATATGGTTTGTTTTAGACGATATGAAATTTGTGTGAAATATAATTGTTACAATAAGTATTTGAATTTTATAGTTAAAAATATGGTTCTGGTTGAAAACATTTTTAAGGAGCATGTCTTTTTAATGTTGTTATGGATACCAATGATGTAATTGAATTATTGTTTAATTCATAGGTATTTTTAAAGGGAGTGGGAGTTTGGGCTTATTTGTTCTGATGAAGTCCGTGAATGTAGGACGAAACCTAGGTTAACTTCTTTCAGTGTTTTAGTGTACTGTTTTGGTGCAATAAACTTGTCAGTTTTTCTAAAAGAACAGCGTAAGTTCCAGTGTTTGGACTGCTCGTTTTCCGTGGTTGGATTTGTGGTTACCAAGTTTGCTTTGAGTTGAACTACTATAAAGTATGCAAACACCTTCCCCTCTGTTTTTTCCTACACTCTACTCCACCGGTGTAAACAAGTGGGGAACTTTTAACACTCACAACAGCAAAATGATAGGGACTGCAATAGCTATCATACAACAACTTGTGGAAGAGACTAAGGGTGGTGAGGATGTGAATGCTGTCCAACAACCCACAGTGAGGAGATGGAGAAGAGTGTACAGACACAGGGTAACCTACCACGGGCTACATGAGCTGGAGCTAGTGGAGCGCTATGGGGTGGACAGGGACCTCCTACAGCAAATTGTTGAACTGTGACAGTCATGCCTGGCACACAGAAATAACAGAGGGGAATCCAACCCATTGGATACCAATATATGTGTAGGCCTAAGAATATTAGCTACAGGTACCTTCCAAAGACTAACTGGGGATATGATGTGGATCTCACAGGCATCAGCATCCAGGGTACTCCACCAGTTCCTGAATGCCATGTCAGCACACATCAGTGAGCACGTATATTTCTCCAACACCCATGAGGAGGTGGCCAGCAATATGCAACTGTTCCACCAAATAGCAGAATACCCTGAGGTAGTGGGTGCTATAGACTGCATGCACATACACATCAAAGTACCACCCGGTGAGCAGGATAGAGTCTACATCAACCGCAAGGGCTTCACCTCCATCAACTGCCAGGTCATGTGCGATGCTCAGGACATAATAATGAATGTGTGTGCTGACTGCCCAGGAAGCTACCACGATTCCCACATCTGGCATCTGATGCAGCTGTACCAGGGATTTGCCAGTGGGGACATCCCTGATGGTCACCTAGTGGGGGATGCTAGATACGCACTGGAGCCATGGCTGATGACACCCATCAGAAATGCACACACACCTGAACAAGAACCCCATAATGAGGCACACGCATAGACCAAAATAATAGTAGAGCATGTGTTTGGGATGCTCAAGTCATGGTTCCAGTGCCTGGACACATCCGGTTGAGCCTTGCAGTACTCACCAGCTACATGCACCTAAATTGTCTTCATGTGTGCCATGCTACACAATATGATCCTGTGGAAACAGCTGCAGCAGGAACAGCACGGGGCAGGACCACACAGCCCCCCACCATTACCAAGACTTGCACAGGCACAGAGTGACTCGGAGGAAGACCAACCTGAGCCTACCCCAGTAGGCAGACGGAGGTGTGCCCAGTATGCCCTGGCCTTGGCAAAGAGGCAACACATAGCACATACACTGACACAGGAGGGACCCAGGGAATAACACTTCACTCTGACTCTCACATACAGTAAAAGAGATGCCAAACATTACATTACCTGTGCTCAACCATGTGTAGGGAGTGTACTATGTGCATCCAAAATAGGCAGCCCTGCAGCACCACCTTCAATACTGGGACACCCACAAGTTAAGAGACTCACCCATGCCTGTCAAGGGGGTTCACATACCCAACAACAGTCACAGCCAGCAGGACAGGTGTAGACAAACACAAACAAAGGCTGTGCTATGGCCTCAGAATGATGCCTATGGGTACCCCCCCCCCCCCAGGCCTACACAGACAGACTACAGCAGGTCAGGCAGTGGGATGTCAGTTCTGAAGGGTAGGAAGTCTGAAACAAATATGTAGGCAAATAAAAACTAAGAGCTATAGTACACTGGTATTCCTCTAGGCAGCATGATAGGTAAGACTACAGAATGAAATGGAGTACCTGGCAGACCAGTACAGTCATAGCAAATGTGTACACATGTCAGTTGTGCCCCCCATCCTACATAGACATGAAGTAACAGTCAAGTGTGCCTCCCCAATCCTGTGTAGACATGTAGAAATAGTCAGGTGTTCCCCCCATTCTACATAGAAATGTAGTAACAGTCAAATGTGCCCCCCAAACCTGTGTAGAAATGTAGAAATAGTCAGGTGTGCCCCCCATCTTATATAGAAATGTAGTAACAGTCAATGCCAAGTGATCGATACATACCCTGCAGAAACAGTATGCTACCTGTAGGTGTACAACACATAGGTCAGCACTGCAGTACAGACTACCTGGACTTGATCCACACATTCATTATAGATGGGCATACTGGGCATGCTCACACATTTAGAGAAATTGAGGCAATGTCAGTCAACAACACACTGAGAGGTCATACTGGGCATGCTCACATACTTAAACACATGAAGGCCATGTCTGCAAATACCAGTGGACCAGACATATCTGGCAGTCGCAGATGTTAGTGCAGACACTCCTCAGTATGCACCACACATGTTTTGCACACACAGTGGACAGGAATACAGATATTTATCTAAGGACAACACACTATAATAAGCCAAAGGTAGACGTACATAGATATGTGGAAGACTGTGACTGTGACAAGGAGCCATCCAGGCCTGTCCCACCCAGCACACAGCCAAAGGGCCACAACCACATGAGGTCCAGCTGTCACTCACTGTAGATACTAGCCACTGGTATCTGTCAGCAGTACAGACTATGCGGTGCACATGCTAGCTGTGCAACATGACTGTACAAGGAAGTAGTCATCTAGCATCTATATATATGTACCTGTACAATATGACCCTGTGTGTGGCTGCATCTGGTGTGTCAGCCTCTAGATGAATGGGTTATTGCCCATGCATACACATACTGCCCTTCCAATAGCCCTACTGTGACAAGGCTGCTGAGGTCATCCACTGTGAAATGCACCTTTGGGAGACTTTTAGCCCAGTAATCTCCATTTTGCATCCCATAACTACCGTAGTGTGATAAACTAATTAGCTTGGAGTTCTAACCCCAGCCTTGGCAAGTGTGTGTGTGTGTCTGTCTGTCTCTGTCTGTATGAAATGCTTTATAGGGTCGTCACACTCCCTACAATTGAAATGCTCTACTTTGGTAAGGCTGCTGATGTTATCCACCTAGAAATACATCTCTGGGAAGGTTGTATCCCAGTAATCTCCATAACATGTGCCATAACTGTGTACTGCTGTAGTGTGATTAAATAGTTAGATAGAAGTTCTAACCCCAGCCTTGGCAATTGTGTGTGTAGAAAGCAATGCATTTTAGGGTAGTCACACCCCCTACAATTTAAATGTTCTACTTTGGTAAGGCTGCTGATGTCATTTACCTAGAAATATACCTCTGGGAAGGCTGTAGTCCACTGATTTCCATAGTGCGTCCCATAACTGCATACTGCTGTAGTGTGATAAACCAGTTAGGTAGGAGTTCTGATCACAGACATGGCAACTGTGTTTGTGCATGTGTGTCTCTATGTCTGTGTAGAGAACGATGCTTTTTAGGGTAGTCACACTCCCTACAACTGAAATGCTCTACTTTGGTAAGGCTGCTGATGTCATCCACCTAGAAATACACCTCTGGGAAGGCTGTAGTCCAATAATCTCCACAGTGCGTCCTTTAACTGTGTACTGCTGTAGTATGATAAATTAGTAAGGTAGAATCTAATCCCAGACTTGACAAGTGTGTGTGTGTGTGTGTGTGTGTGTGTGTGTGTGTGTGTGTGTGTGTGTGTGTGTGTGTGTGTGTGTGTGTCTGTGTAGAGAGCAATGCTGTTCAGAGTAGTCACACTCCCTACACTTCAAATGCTCAACTTTGACAAGGTTGCTCATGTCATCCACCTAAAAATACCTCTGGGAAGGTTGTAGCCCAGTAAACTCTGTACCGCATCCTATAACTGCATACTGCTGTAGTGTGATACATTAGTTTGGTAGGAATTCTAATCCCAGACTTGGCAAGTGTATCTGTCTGCGTAAGGAGCAATGCATTTTAGCCTACCCACACTCCTTACAATTCAAATGCCCTACTTTCGCAATCCTGCTGTTGTCATTCATTGTGAAATACACCTTTGGGGAATGAGTTTGCCAGTAATCTCCATGGTGTATCATATAACAGCTCCATGCTGTAGTGTGATATAGACCTCTGTTAGTGATTCTATACCCACACATGTCAGTTGTGGATGTTTTGTGTGTGTTTCAATGTCTGTGTAGGGAATAATGCATTTTAGCCTAGCCACCCTCCCTACAATTCAAATGCCCTACTTTGGCAATCCTGCTGATGTCATTCATTGTGAAATACACCTTTGGGGAACAAGTTCTCCAGTAATCCCAGTGGCGCATCCTCTAACAGCTCCATACTGTAGTGTGATATAGACCTCTGTTAGGGGTTCTATATCCACACATGTCGGTTGTGGATGTTTTGTGTTTGTTTCAATGTCTGTGTAGGGAGCAATGCATTTTAGTCTAGCCACACTCCCTACAATTCAACTGCCCTACTTTGGCAATCCTGCTGATGTCATCCAATGTGAAATACACCTTTGGGTAAGTTGTACTCCAGTAATCTCCATGGCACGTACTACAACTGTGTAGTTCTGTAGTGTAATAAACTGGTTAGGTAGGAATTCTAATCCCAGCATGACAGGTGTTTTGTGTGTGTGTGTGTGTGTGTGTGTGTGTGTGTGTGTGTGTGTGTGTGTGTGTGTGTGTGTGTGTGTGTGTGTTTGTAACTCATATCCTGTGTGGAGGTGGTTGTGAGTGTATAATAACTGGGCCCAATGTGGAGTGGGTTTTGCAAATTTTTTATATGGTGGCCTTAGTATATATCACAATGTCCACCATACAGGGATAACAGATATGAAATAGCCGAGAGCCTGGAGTGCAGATCCATACCCATAAATGTGACATCAAGGCCAGGCAAACACAGTTAGCAACCCCACTATTACCCATAGAACACTCTCAACCCATGTCTCATACACACACACACACACACACACACACACACACACACACACACACACACTTGCCTCGGCAACAGCCAGTATGCTGGTAGTACACTGCATATTGCCCACTGATAGTAACTCTGTATTGATTGCAGTGGGCTACAGAGGGCATGGCACACTGTCCATATGTCCAATAGGCACGTACATGCAGACAGTGCATCTTCCCCATGTTCCCCACTGGACACCTGCAACACCTGTGGTGCCATCAAATGTGACTCACAAAGGACATACCATGCCTGAAAACATGCCCTGTATGGACAGATGCCATTGACACCAGGGAATGCCATTAGCATGCTATCAATGTAGGTGCAGGGTAAACCTGCTGTCCATTGTCTGTTCCCACCACAGGAGGCCATGACTGGCACATCTGATGATAATCTGTGTACACAAAATGGACCAGACACCCCAGGTACAGTTCCACATGTCACTGTACATGCATGTGGGAGGTGTGCACATCCCAGACACTGTCCATGTCATGGACTAAGGAATACAAACATGGCAAGCAATGCACAGCATTGGCCACATACAATAGACACCCAGGTGACTGGATGGTGGATACAATACTCACCTGTGTGGGCAAATCCAGAAACTACACCCCTTATCCACAATGCAGACCATTGTCATGTGGCCTGATGCCAAGGTATACCCATCACCTAGCCTTGTATAGCCATCTGGCACAGTCAACCACCACACACTTGTAAAGAAATGCACCCATGCATGTCAGTACTGGCACCGTGTGTGTGTGTGTGTGTGTGTGTGTGTGTGTGTGTGTGTGTGTGTGTGTGTGTGTGTGTGTGTGTGTGTGTTGTATGATGTGTATGATCACATTCACACTCACTACAACTCCCATTGGCATACTGAAACATGCTGTCTGATGTCAGACACCTCCCCATACCCTTTGCCCATATAACCTCAGTATGACTCCTGTGGTGCACGTGATACCTGCACAGTAATGTGTTGTGGCAATCTCACTAGTGATGAGTTGTATTCCTGGCCCTGCCAAGTGTGTCAATGTATGTGCGTCCCTGTGAGAGTGTGGCTGTGTTGTCACTGGCACCTGTTCATGTGGACAGGCACGCGTACTACACCTACTGTATAGCTACCATATCCTCGTTGCAGATGTCACTCACCATCACATATACGTTCTGAGAGCTCCTTAGCATGTGACCTATGTGGCACATCCAATAACTGCATGGAAATGTGATAACACTACATCATCATCAGGGGTTTGATACCCTGTGCTGGTAGGTGTGTGACACAAACATGCTTAGGTTTTACTCTCCACCCCTCCCTGACTTGTCTTTGATTCTGTCTGCCTCTCTCACTCCCTGTCTGGTGGATGTGGAGACCTACACCTGCTTTGCTTAGGCAGCAGCATTTGTATTTTAAGTGATGCTCATGATCAGCTGATGGCCTCTGTATGGATTGCAGCCCTCCTCTAGCTGATTGCATGTGGAACAGCTGTGGTAACATTTTCATAGCCAATTGCATGGAAACACACTCCAATATCTAGGAACATCATGTTGGTGTTGGGCCTTTCCATTCCCTATGAGCAGGAACTCGATCTGTTGTTTGGCAAACAGCATCTCAGATGGATTGGGGATTTACCTCTAACAGCATACACTATGGAAACAGGGCAACACACAGGAGGAGGATGTGCCTGACCTGACTACAGACTGTAAGTGCTGCTATACTGCATTTGGAGTAATGTTGGTTTAACAGGTTGTGTGTGGATATGGCTGTCCTACATTTTGCAATATCTGCCATGTCAGTGCTTTGTGTATGAGGAATCACCATCTGTAGGGTCATCTGCAGACTCGGCAGTGTGTGGTGCCTTTGGTTTCATGTGTTACCCACAGAGCACCTATCTGTGAACTGCAGAAGGTATTGTGAGGATTGCAGTCTGTAGATGGTGGAACCGTGACAGTTACTTATTTTATATCCTTCATAGGACATATGTTGCAACAAACCCTGTTACAACAGTAAATGTATGAGGTTATCACAGCAACATGTCAATATTGGCCCTGTGTATGTGCTTCCAGCCACACCTCTGTCAATCTTTGTACATATGTCAAGCATTAAGAGGTGCATATGTGCTGCACACCATAATTAGTGGCATCATATCTGATAACAAGCCAGTGAGATATCAGACTGCTACACATGTTTTGTACAGTAGGGGTTATATTTGATGACTGTGGTAGATGTCATTGTTCTTGGTCCTGTCATATCTGATGCTACATGCTTCTGCACTGTATGTCACCATAATGGCTTACATGCTTGTAAGGCCAAATACACACATGTCCCATACGACAAACAGACATCAGACCACACTGTGTAGTGGTCCAGTATATGTAGGGTTTGTGTGAGTGGCACATATGAGGAAGGTGTTGAACAGATAGTCCATATACTGTAATAATATGCTAGTGTACCATATGTGGCTGTGACTGTGTTCATAGTTGATGTAGCTATGCACTGTCACACAGGTGTATCTTACCCTGTTCTGTGATATGCATGTAGAGCCTGCTATATATATGCAGGTATATGTGCAGTCCCCCATAGGAAATGTAGGCCAGTGTTGAGTCAGTCTGCCTGTAGCCTGCACAGTGCTTTGTTACATGTCTAGCAGCTTAGTGTACCTACCCAGTGAGATGTCATGTCCAGATACTTGCCAGATGTACTGCTGCCGGGCCGCCCTTAACAGTCATGTATGCCAGACAGAGCCATGGGATGCTGTACAGATGTAGCTCAATATCTAGTGGGTAGTATGTGGCCATGGCACCTCTGTACCAGCAGTTAGTATGTGTCAGGACAGACAGGGGTGTGTGAATGCATAACCTATGGGGGCATATGTATACCAGTTGTTATGTGTTATACCCATCTACATGGCTGTTAACATCCACATTGTAAGGCTTGGTCCACATATTTTGCACTAAGGGGTTCTGTGTATACCTCGGGACTGTCCAGAGTGTGTCAGAATGCCCACATATATTAGCCAATATCTGCTGTAGCCCACAGTAGCATTATGTGCTAGCAGAGGTACTGTACTATGATGTCCTTGGGATGTCTGTCAGTAGCCAATGGCACATGTGAAAAGCAGATGTGACCTCCCACGCACGCCATGTCTGTGAAGACAATCACTATTACAATAGCAATAGTCTACTAATATACCTGCTAGACATACCTAACATCCCCTTGCACTATGCAATTGGAACTATAGGGGCTGAGGTAGGCCTGCACTCCATGTTCAAGGCATATGGTGGAAATATATATATATATATATATATATATTTATATATATATATATATATATATATATATATATATATATATACATGCATACATATATTTATATATATATATATATATATATATATATATATATATATATATAAAATTATCCAGATATCTATAGCGATATATACACATATACATATCAACATATATAGATGGGTATTTATATGTACATAGATATGCATATACACACCCAGATATATAGATATACAGGGCAATATATGGCTATAAATGTACAGCTAGTGATACATATGCACATATACGTATAATACACTGCCATTCCTGTCAGCAGTCCACTGTTGTTGTATCCCCCACACATAAGGTGGGGCTGGGGCCTTAAATGTGTGGGCTTCACCTACACTATACATGTGTGCCCATATGCACTCCAGAGGCCAATGTATGTAACAGTGGTATATGGGCTTGTATTATTGAGTCTAAGGGGGGAATGCATCATAAATAACCTAGGTTGTTACAATATGTGGGGGTATCAGGTGTGAGCTTCCTTAAGGTATCTGGATGTACAGTACCATAACATTCACCTATATTGACATTGCATACATAAATTGGGTTAATGCAGGCCAACTGCCTCCTGCCACACAGACTGTTCTGTACCTTACAAGTCTTACTACACTACCCTATAGCCTAAGTTTGGACAGTGATATAGCAGTCTTCATCATTACCCATGAACCGGTATTACCTGCAGTATACACCTCTTACCTGGTATACCTGTGGAGGAAATGTTTGTTAACACTAACTAACTGTTTGTACACATACTCCTGGATTCCGGGTTGATGTTTTGCATTATGCTATCCAACTCTTCCTGCACAGACTCTGGCCATGTGTTGACCACATGCTGGTGTGCCTGGACATATCTAGAATATTGCCCTCTTCCACCTTTAGTGACCTGACACACACATATACATGCTTTCCTACACAGTTATATTATGTAGCACAGTGTGGGTGACAGTGACCAGTGATACTTTATTATTCAGAGAAACTACAACACTCACAATTCCCTACAATACCAGAGTGAACAGTACCAGTACAGGTTATAAAGGTCTGTATTTCTCAGCACAGTGTTCGTATCCAACGTACCTATGGGAGCAATGTTTGTTAGCACTACCTGACTATTGCCACACAACATTCCAGATTACACATTGGTATCATGCACATACATCTCACTCTGATACTGTACACACTCTGGTCACAGCTTGACAACATGGGAGTGCAGATAGGACATACTTGACATATTACTCTCATAATACTTTTGGGGTTTGCTACAGTGACAGGTGTGCTCTCATAGATATTTGCCAATTACTTGTATTCCCTGTTTGCTGGCTAAACATCTGGGATCATCAAACAGACTTACCAGGGGGACAGGCAGCAGATATGGGCACATATACTGGACATTCTGGCCTCATCGGTACAGTTGTGGGGTATGAATCCATATGTGGCCTAATTCCACTCCCAGGATTCAGACCATGGCTGTGTTTGTTACAACTTAAACACTGCCCATCACAGTTGTGTTTGCTATATAGATATTGATGTATATCTCCTATTTGCTTTCTGTTTTATTAATCCCCTGTGCTTTTGCATTCTGACCTTGTATTACAACACTTTTATACAGATTTCCTAGACAGTTTTATGTTGTAGGACAGTGTGGGTGACAGTGATGCGTAATGCCTCATTATTCAGAGCAACTGCATATCATTCTTGTATTTCTGGGCACAGTGTTGGTATCTGACAAATCTGTGGGAGAAATGTTTATTAGCACTACCTGAATGTTCCCACACACAGTACCAGACTCCACATTACTATTATGCACATACATCTCACCCTGTTACTGTACACACTCTGACCACAGCTTGACAAGTTGGGGTGTAAACAGGAAATATGTGGCTTCTTAGTCACATCGGGTAGTGGGGAGTTGCTAGTGTGCCAGCTTTGTTCTCATAGCTGTGTGTCAATCAGTTGTATTTCCTGTTTGCTGCCTATACATCTGGGATCATCCCACTGATTTCCCAGGGGGACAGGTTGATAGGCAACATATATGGGCCACTTTAATAGACATTCTGGACATATCTGTACAGTTGTGGGGAATGATTCTGTATGCAGACTACTACCACTGGCAGGATTCAAACCGTGGCTGTGTGTGCTAATAAAACAGCAGTTCACAGCCCAGTTGCATGTGCTATTTGTTTTTTGTTGACTGCACTTTCCCTGTTTACTGTCTATGTGTCGCTCAGTTGTACTAAATGGCCACTGGGGATTACACCTGTCATAGACAGGCATTCCTATACATTCAATTTATGGTGCACAGTGTGGGTAACAGTGCTTAATACTACAGTACTATTACACGATTGCATATCTACATTACTGTATGATACTAGGATATACACATGCAGTCCAGCAATTAGACCTGTTTTTCAGGCTATTATACTTTTATTGACTTAAGACAATATGAGACTCTTACTGCTATATTCTGTAGTGTATGCAGTACTTGCTTTGAACAATACAGGTTTTATACTAGCAATTAATTTACTACTAATTTTATTTTTATTTCCTATGACAATAAATGCATGAGTATTACTGACCTGCCTCGCATTGCAACCTTGCCAGGCGACTGATGTGGGCCTCCTAGTTCACAGTCCACTACACTGTAGCTGTGGGTGACATAAGAGGGATATTTAGCCATATCTATCCATGATATACTTGAGCTGGCAATTATTGCACACATACTGGGGTGATACTTACACCTGTCTGGAACATCCCCTGATGCTCTAGCCTCTTGGAACCACTCAACCAAGAGGTCCCCTTTATGCTGCTGCAGGTCAACATAGTGGTGCCTGACCTGCTCACCAGTTTGGGGTATGCCAGTGGCACTGGTGAGGTAGCGGGCGAGATGGTCCCAGGACTCCACCTTATATTGGGAGCCCTGGTACTGGCTCTCCAGCAGTCTCTGAGCATGGTCTTTAACTAGGAGTCCTGCCATGATCTTGGACTCCTGGATGCACCAGCGCTGCGCCAGGAAGCGCACACCTTCTCCACTTACTGCCATAGTGCCTGCAAGGAGAAGCTACAACCAGTTATGAGATGTATTCCAGCCTCTTGGGTTTTAGTAGGGCCAATTTCCCACACTTTTCCGTGATTGGCTGGTTTTGAAAAGTCTAAGCTATGGGCAAACCTGCTTACCTAGGCTTGGCATTGTTTGAAGGGGTATACCACTGGGTACATTGAGTTAGCTGGTGTACACATTGCTTACATCTCCTAAGCTGGACTGTGCTAGGCTTAGTGTTGCTTACATTAGGCTTTGCATTATATTTCCTTTTGGGCATTGATTTCTTATTCATTGCATCTTATATACCTGCCAGGTATCCACGATTAATGTGTACATACATTCTATGGGGTCCTTGTGTTTTATTGGGGACTTCAACACTCTATTACAATTACACCTCCCTTCTGGGCTTACTGCTGTACTCCAGTTCACATATTTATGTTATGTAGTGGGTTATGGAACATATACCTGTATACTGATTCCTTTCACAAGTTCAGTTTGGTTTTACTATGGTGAGGACTTGTTTGCTGATACCTCATTTTTCTGTACTTCTGTGATGACTTGGTGGTTGACTATGGTGTATGGGATCCTGGGTTCAGGACCTGCACGGTTGTTTATTTTGTTGATGGCCAGAACAAGGGCTGTTGGATACAGAGTGACTAAGGCACTTTTGAGCAGTTGTAAGCAGGTTTGCACGAGAGTAAGCACTGCCAACCTGTTGTTACATCTGCTTACAGAGAGTTAGCTTTAGAATTGCTTAGCCACTGTAGGCATTGCTTACCACTGTGCAAACAGGCTTATGCCTGCTAACTAGTGCTTAAATATGCTTGCTACTGCTTATTTGTGCTTACACCTGCTTACTAGTGCCTTATTCATTATGACACTGATACCTCACATGTGTATTTACTGCAGTACTCCAGTTCATAAAAGTATGTTATTTAGTGGGTTATGCAACATAAATATTACTCATAACATGCTTTGCCATGGAAAATGAAATCTGCTGCAGTGGGACTTGAACAAGGAATGCCTGCTCGTAATATGAATGCTCTGCCCACTACACTATTGCTATACTGCTTCTTCTGCATATATCTTCCTTGTTATCCTCTTCAGCCATTTAAGCTACACTAACAATAGCTAAGCGATGGGCACACCCGCAAACTTACGGTTAGCTTTAATCAGATTTAAAAAAAAATAAATAAAAGGGTTTCTTCATTTTATTTATATGTACTATTGCTGATGTACACATGGGGGACTGTTGGTGGGGATATGCGGACACCTATGAGTGGCCTCGCTCATTTCTTACCCCTTTCTGCTGTTCTGCATTGCAGGGGCATGTATATTCTGAGGGCTCTGCTCTCAGATACACCCCCTGCACTCTTATATGCTCCATGTAAGATTAGGAGCTCAGGCAGTGCACCTCATTAATATGCATGGTGCGCTGCCATCCTGCTCCTAAACAGTCACTTACGTGCCTGCATGGAAGATTAGTAAATCTGGGGGATAATCCTGACACTTTAATATCAAAATAAAATTCTGAAGACAACAATGTCCAAAAATCTTGAATACAAAATCCTCCTGTGAAAGCTGCCAGCCTAGCCAGATAGAATTGTGCAGATAATTCTATAATTTGTAAATATGAATGTTGAACTACAGACTTGTTTTTTTAATTGAAAGAAAATACTGTGAAATGTTGAACTGCAAGTTTGTTTTCTTAAATGAAAGGATATGCTGTGAAATGTTGAACTTAAAACAATGTAGAAACATTGCCTTCTGGTGTAAAGAAAGCTAAGTCAAGCATTTCTTGCCTATCCTATGAAGTTAAAATTATTTCATGTCTGTCCCTTTGAAGTTAGAATTTGGAGTCAATGAGTCTGGAGTGAAGCATCCTGCCTATTGTTTTAACTTAAGGAATAATTACTAGAGTTTACATTTGGAGTGTCTTTTATGGCTGTAGTTTCCTGCAGGTGCAAGATAACAAATGAATGTAGTATATGTTTGCCTGGGAATACCAGGCAAGTGTAAAAAATTATGTAATTGGAATCAGGACTGAAGATGGTAATTTAAACTTAGAGTATCAGAAGGCTATAAGCATTTTTGTCTTGACCATCCAACTCATCAGCACTCTGCCTGTCTTCTTATGTAAGTTATCTAAGACTTGTGTTTTCTTTTAGAAATAGCCAGAATCTAGAAAGATTAGACTAAGTATTTTCTGTGATGTGAGAACTGTACTACTGAATTATTTCAATTATTTCTCTGTGATCTCTGAACTCTTGACTAGCACTGTGTAGTAAGAAGTATTGTCTTGTGTTTTTATTATTTATTATTAAATATTTTAAAACCTTTCTACTGTGGTTGTTTTGTGTAGAGATAATTTAAGCTCTAGAGTACATTGCATATTTATAGTGATTACTGTACCAAGTCACTCCAATAAGCCTTACCTGTTTAGTTATACTACCAATTGGGTAATAATATTGCACAGTAATAATTGGACACCCTTTTAAGGGCCTTTGAGTAGATAATACTGGGAAAGAGTAGTGGAAGCTAGGTTAAGAAGGGACGTGATGATTAGTGATCAGCTGTATGGTTTCATGCCAAGAAAAGCACTATAGATGCAATGTTTGCTATGAGAGTGTTGATGGGGAAGTACAGAGAAGGTCAGAAGGAGTTGCATTGTGTTTTTGTAGACTTAGAGAAAGCATATGACAGGGTGCCTAGAGAGGAGTTGTGGTATTGTATGAGGAAGTCGGGAGTGTCAGAGAAGTATGTAAGAGTGGTACAGGATATGTAAAAGGGTAGTGTGACAGCGGTGATGTCTGTAGTGGGAGTGATGGATGCATTTAAGGTGGAGGTGGGAATTACATCAAGGATCAGCTCTGAACCATTTCTTATTTGCAATGGTGATGGATGGGTTGACAGACAAGATCAGACAGGAGTCCCTGTGGACTATGATGTTTGCACATGACATTGTGATCTGTAGTGAGAGTAGGGAACAGGTGGAGGAGACCCTGGAGAGATGGAGATATGCTCTAGAGAGAAGGTCAGCATGACTAAGACAGAATATATGTGTGTGAATTAGAGGGAGGATAGAGGAATGGTGAGGATGCAAGGAGTAGAGATGGCAAAGGTGGATGAGTTTAAATACTTGGGATCAGTAGTTCAGAGAAATGGTGAGTGTGGAAGAGAGGTGAAGAAGAGAGTACAGGCAGGATGGAGTGGGTGGAGAAGAGTGTCAGGAGTAATTTGTGACAGACGAGTACCAGTAAGTGTGAAAGGGAAGATCTACAAGAGGGTACTCAGACCAGTTCTGTTATATGGGTTGGAGTCAGTGGCACTGACAAAAAGGCAGGAGTTTGAGCTGGATGTGGCAGAGTTAAAGATGTTAAGATTTGCACTGGGTGTGACGAGAGAGGACAGGGTTAGGAATAAATATATTAGAGGGTCATCCCAGGTTGGAAGATTTGGAGACAAAGCCAAAGAGGCAAGGTTACATCGGTTTGGACATGTGCTGAGGAGGGATGCTGAGTATACTGGGAAAAAGATGCTAAGGATGAAGCTACCAGGTAACAGGAAAAGAGAAAGGACTAAGATAAGGTTTATGGATGTGGTGAGAGAGGACATGCAGGTGGTTGGCGTGACAGAGCAAGATGCAGAGGACAGGAAGAAATGGAAACAGACGATCCACTGTGGTGACCCCTAATGGGAACAGCCAAATGAAGATGATGATGATGAGTAGCTAATAAGTATTAGTGGGTGGTGGCAAGTGGAACTACCATATAGTCTGGGAGAAAGGGGCACAGCTGTAGAAATTGTGCCAGCCTTCCCCAGGAGTATCTGTGTGGTTGAATAAATTCTTCTCAAAGTGCATGTGTGTGTGCCTGTGTGTGTGTGTGTGTGTGTGTGTGTGTGTGTGTGTGTGTGTGTGTGTGTGTGTGTGTGTGTGTGTGTCAGCTACTTGGGCAGGGACATGAAGCACTGGTTGAACAGAGAGGGTGCTAGAGGTTTTGGCCTGCCCACTATGCTGAGATTTGTCCCTATAGCTGTGCCAGTGGGGAGTCTTATTGGGGACCTGGAAAGCAAGGGAGCGACAAGCCCTGGACTGACTGTGATCTCTGTGTGGTCTTAAGGGAAATTGCACTTTACTGTGTGTATTTGTTATCCTTTCCTCATATATGAGATACATCTGGTGTTAGTGGTGAGAATCGAGGCTCCTTGATTGCTGGGCCAGGGCATGGGCATCACATTTGTGGTTGGCAGTGGTGGGATATCCACATCACATATTAATTAGGTGGCAAACACTAATTGGCTTGTAGTGGTGTGGGTAGAGTGAATCCTGTAGCTTGTGTACTGTGAGCTTTGAAGGTGTTTTGTACTCTAAAACAGCCACATAGTGAATCAGAGTTCAGATCACAATTATTTTATTTCTTTTGTTAGCTTAGTTAGTCAGGGTGAGCAGGCAGCATGTCAGCAGAGGAGTATGGAAAGCTAACAAGGAGCCAGCTAGCAGAGATGTGCCAGGCAAGGGGATTGGTGCATGGAAACCTGACTAAGGCAGACATGATTGAAGCCTTGGTTACAGCTGCATCAGAAAACAGCAACCAAGAGGACAATCAGACTGGCAGTGGAGATGTAATACCCTTGCAGAGTGGACAGCTCAACCTTTCTGCAGTGGACTTTTACAGTCCAGCTGGAGCTAAAGAGACTTGAGTTGGAGGCCAGGCATGTGGAATTAGAAGCAGCTGAAAAACTGAGGTGTCTAGAGAGTGAGGAGAATGAAAAACTGCTATGCCTGGAACCTGAGGAAAAAGAGAGGCACAGGTAGCATGAGAAGAAGATGCTGACTCTTCGCCAGAGTCATGGAGGTAATGGTGCAGGGAGTAACTGGACCCCAGAAGAACAAAAGGTTAGAAAATTTCTTCCGTAGTTTAAAGTGGGGGATAATTTTGATAGTTTCATTCATATGTTTGAGAGGGTATATAAACAGTATAAAGTTGACCAAGGGCTCTGGGTACAGTTCCTGACCCCCTTACTCCATGGTAAAGCTGTAACTGTATTATCTAAAATGTCTGATGCTGCATGTTTTGATTATACTGCTGTAAAAAATTGTCTGAGTTTTTTAAGCTAACACCTGAAACATATAGGAAAAAGTTTTGTGAGCATAGAAGCAAGACAGATGAAAGTGTGTGTGAATATGCTGCTGAATTGAGCACTTATTTCCATAGGTGGGTGAGTGGATGTCAGGTCACCACTTTTGAAGGGCTGACAGATGTTTTGGCGAGGCAACAAGCCCTTAGCACTTTGCCTGAGGACATGAGGATCTGGTTAGCTGATAGACAATGTGCTACATCAGATGAGTTAGGGAAGAAGGGAGACCTATACCTGGCAAGCAGGGCAGCCTTGCACAAGACTTGGACCCCCAGTACTGCTCATGGGTCTAACGGAACCCATGGTGGGCAACATAGACTGCCACAACAGAATTTGCCAGTAGCATGGGAAGCCACTAGTCCATGTACACATCCAGGTGTTAGGGTTAAATGTTTTGAATGCAACCAGTGGGGCCATGTGGCATACAGGTGTCCATGAAGGCAAGGTGGGGAACAAAAGGTGAGGGAGCCAGTAAGTGGAAAAGACAAAATGCCAATAGTAGGTTATCTTGAGACAACAAGGGTACTAAACTACTATCCTACAGATGTCCTAAGAGGGAAGGATTTGGATGAGGCAGTACCATGTGCTTATGCAGTTACATGCAGTCAGGCTAGGAGACAAGCAGGTAAGTCTGGTAGCTTGTGGAAAACACAGACAGACTGCATACTTGCAGCCAGGACTGCTGAGGTGGGTACTTCAAGGAGGGAGCTACTCTGTAGCAGTGAGACTGAATGTGACCCACAGCTGCTTGAGCTTACTGATGGTCCCTTGGACAGAGTAACTGCAAAGGTAAAGGTGAGTAGTAGTACCCAGGCTGACAGTGAGGCACCACTGTCAGAGGATGCCAGACTTCCTGTGGAAGGGGAGCTGGGAAGGGTTACAAGGAGAGAGTTGAGACAGGCTCAGTTCTTGGACCCTACATTGCAAGGCCTGAGGCAGGTAGCTAGGGAGGCACCTGATTCTCAAGGAAAGGGGGAATCTGTATACTGGGACAAAGGGTTACTATTCAGAGAGTGGACTCCTGAGGGAGGGCTAGAAGGTGAGAGAGTACATCAGTTGGTAGTGCCTAGAGCCTACCATCTAGCGCTTCTAGCCATAGCCCATGATATTCCCTTTGCAGGTCATATGGGCATAAAATGTACAAAGAGGCATATTATGCAAAACTTCTATTGGCCTGGAAGTTCCAGAGATGTAACAGGGTACTGCAGGACCTGTGAGCAGTGCCAAAAGGTAGGCAAGGCAGGAGACAAGGTGAGAGCTCCTTTCATGCCTTTGCCTGTGATTGAGGAGGCATTTCAGAGGGTAGCTATGGATATTGTCTGCCCTCTGAATACCTCAAGTTCCTCAGGGAAAAAGTATATCCTAGTGGTAGTGGATTATGCTACACAATACCCTGATGCAGTGGCTTTGTCCTCCATTGAGGCAGAGAAGGTGGCAAATGCTTTGTTAGAGATTTTCAGCAAGGTAGGTTTCCCAAAAAAATACTGACTGACAGAGGTGCCAATTTCATGTCAGACCTGCTGTCTTGTCTGTGGAAGTCCTGTGGGGTGAAGCACATAAAGACCACCTCTACTATCCCTAGACTAATGGTCTTTTGAGAGGTTAAACTCTACAATCAAGTCCATGCTATGGGCATTTGTAGATCAGTTTAAGCGGGAATCGGACAAATATTTGCCCCATCTGTTGTTTGCTTACAGAGAAGTTAACCAGGAATCCACAGGTTTTTCACCCTGTGAGTTGCTGTATGGGCATAGGGTGAAGGGACCTCTAGATTTAATTTGAGATGAGTGGGAAGGTGAGTGCGAGTCTCACAAGGAGTCTGTTGTGGCATACATCCTAAACCTCAGGACAAGGCTCAGGGAACTCATGGGCTTGGCACAGGAGGACCTGGCAGAAGACCAACAACAGAAAAACATATGTAATGACAGGAATGCTCAAGCTACAGAGTATGCTGTGGGACATCAGGTAATGCTTCTCATTCCTGTCAGACACAACAAGCTGCAGGCAGCATGAAGGTCCCTACAAGGTGGTAAGAAAGGTAAGTGATGTTAACTACATGGTGGAATTGCTAGGCAGAAGGCAGGGGCAGACATTGTACCATGTTAACATGATGATACCTTACCATGATAAGGAGGCCCTTATGCTGAGCATTTGCAGTGGACTGCAGGAGGAGTTTGAGGGAGATCTGGGGACTGATCTCCTCAGTGAGGCTTGGGCTGACACCTCTGTGGAATGGGTAGCAATGTCCCAGCAGCTATCTCCTACCCAGGTTTGAGAAATCTGAGCAGTGTTGCAGGCATTTGGGTACATGTTTACTGGGAAACCAGGGTGACCCACCTAGGAAGTACCAGGTGGATGCAGGATCCCAAAGGCCTATTAGGGATATCTCTTATAGAGTGCCTGAGAAAGTCAAACAGACTCTGAGGGAAGAGGTACAGGAGATGTTGGCACTAGTGGTGATTCAAGAGTCCAACAGTGCCTGGGCCTCCCCAGTGGTGCTGGTGCCAAAGAAGAATGTCAGCACCAGGTTCTGTGTGGACTACAGGAAATTAAATAGTCACACAGAGTCAGATGCTTGCCCCATGCCTAAGACAGATGAGGCCCTAAAGCAGCTGAGTGGGGCTAAGTATCTTACAACCATTGATCTTACCAAGGGTTACTGGCAGGTGCCCTTGACTCCTAGTACTAGAGAGAAGTCAGCCTTTGTGACTCCTTTTGGCTTGTATGAGTTCACAAAAATGCCCCTTGGGATGAAGAATGCCCCAGTGACTTTCCATAGGCTAGTAGATCGTATCCTAGCAGGAGCAGGAGGGTTTGCCCTTGCTTACCTAGTTGATATTGCCATCTACAGCCATTCCTGGCCAGATCACCTTCAGCATGTCAGGGAGTTGCTGGGCAGACTACAGAGGGCAGGGTTGACCATTAAGCCGAGCAAATTTCAGGTGAGTATGACAGAGGTCTCCTACCTAGGACATAGAGTGGGGAGTGGTAAGATAAGGCCAGAACCTGCCAAAGTGGAAGCCATTCAGGCATGGCTTGCACCTGTTACCAAAAAGCAGGTGAGGGCATTTCTAGGAACAGCAGGGTACTATAGAAAGTTAATCTCCAGTTATAGTACCATAACTGCTCTGCTCACAGACCTGACAAGAACAGGCCAGATAAGATAGTGTGGACCCCAGCATGTGAGCAGGAATTCCAGAAGCTTCAAGAAGTGTTGGGAGGACCCCCTGTGTTAGCCAGTCCAGATTACAGCAAAGAATTTGTTGTGCAGGTGGATACTTCAAACCATGGGGTGGGGGCTGTACTTAGCTAGATTTCCTCAGAGGGGGAAGAGCACCCAGTGGTTTATCTCAGTCATAGGCTGCAACCCAGGGAGGAATGCTATGCAGCTGTAGAAAAGGAATGTCTAGCCATAGTGTGGGCATTGCAGAAACTTCAGCTTTATCTGTATGGAAGGAAATTCACTGTTATGACAGATCACAACCCCCTAACATGGTTAAACAGAGCCAGCCAGCAAAATGCCAAGTTGCTAAGATGGAGCCTAGGGTTGCAAGCATATATGTCAGTGCAGCATCACAGTGGGAGTAGCAATGCTCATGCAGATGGCATCTCAAGACAATGAATGGAGTAGGTATACTCAAATAGACCTGACCCTCTCAAGCAGCATTTCTCAAGGGTCGCGTGAAAAACTAGCTTGAGTTCTCTGGGGGGAGAAATGTGAAGACTGCCAGCCTAACCAGATAGGATTGTGCAGATAATTCTATCATTTGTAAATATGAATGTTGAACTACAGACTTGTTTTCTTAATTGAAAGAAAATACTGTGAAATGTTGAACTACAAGCTTGTTTTCTTAAATAAAAAGATATGCTGTGAAATGTTGAACTTAAAACTATGTAGCAACATTGGCATCTGGTGTAAAGAAAGCTAAGTCAAGCATTTCTTGTCTGTCCTTTGAAGTTAAAATTATTTCATGTCTGTCCCTTTGAAGTTAGAATTTGAAATTGATGAGTCTGGAGTAAGGCATCCTGCCTATTGTTTTAACTTAAGGAATAATTACTATAGTTTACATACGGAATGCCTTTTATGGCTGTAGTTTTCAGCAGGTGCAAGATAACAAAATAATGTAGTATCTGTTAGCCTGGGAACACCAGGAAAGTATAAAAATTATGTAATGGGAATCAGGACTGAAGATACAATTTAACAGAAAGAATCAGAAGGTATTACGCATTTGTGTCTTGACCATCCAACTCATCAGCACTCTGTCTGTTTTCTTATTGAAGTTATCTTAGACTTGTGTTTTCTTTTAGAAATAGCTAGAAACTAGAAATATTAGAAAAAGTGTTTTTCTGTGATGTCAGAACTGTACTACTGCATTATTTTAAGTATTTTGCTGTGATCTCTGAACTCTTGACTAACACTGTGTAGTAAGAAGTATTGTCTTGTGTTTTTATTATTTATTATTAAATATTTAAAACCTTTCAACTGTAGCTGTTTTGTGTAGAGATAATTTAAGCTGTAGAGTATGTTGCATATTTATAGTAATTACTGTACCAAGTCATTCCAATAACCCTTGACTGTTTAACTATATTACCAGTTGGATTATAACATTGTACAATAATAATTGGACACCCTTTTAAGAGCCTTTGTGTAGCTGATAAGTATTAGTGGGTCGTGGCAAGTGGAACTACTGTATAGTCTGGGAGAAAGGGGCACAGCTGGAGAAACTGTGCCAGCCTTCCCCAGGAGTGTCTGTGTGGTTGTATAAACTTTTCTCAAAGTGCATGTGTGTGTGTGTGTGTGTGTGTGTGTGTGTGTGTGTGTGTGTGTGTCAGCTACTTGGGCAGGGACATGAAGCACTAGTTGGACAGAAAGTGTGCTAGAGGTTTTAGCTTGTTGACTAGGCTGAGATCTGGACCCTATAGCTGTGCCAGTGGGGAATCTTATTGGGGACCTGAAGAGCAAGGGAGCGACCAGCCCTGGAGACTGTGATCTCTGTGTGCTCTTAAGGGAAATTGCACTTTACTGTGTGTATTTGTTATCCTTTCCTCATATATGAGACGCCCTCTCTGGTGTTAGTGGTGAGGAGTGAGGCTCCTTGATTGCTGGGCATGGGCATCACACCTCCTACCAGTGTTAGCCTTTACTGTGATCTTTAACATTTTGGACTTTATTATTATGGCCTTAGAAATGACAATTTGAAATTGCTACACCTTTAATAAAAGGAATACTCCAAGACACACCAATTTCAGACTTAGTAAATATTTGCCTATGACATGATTGCATAACAATTTTTACAGTTCTAAAGATTTCAGTTACAGTCCACAAGTGTACAATGTGGGGCCCGAAGTGTGCATCTACCTTTTATAAACTTGACTATATTGTATGAAAGAAAATACAGTCAGAATATAAGAATAACCACATTTGTCATCTTTCAGTAATCTTGTAAACTGATTTCCAGTGCTGTTTCAGAAACACAAATTTCAAATGACAGAACTTAACAGTTGCATATATTTACAATACATTACTAACCAGTTAGCTTAATAAAACAAGCGTTTACATTTTTTATTCATTTCTCCCTCAAGGAGTTGTAATACTTGTTTATGGTATTAACCTGAACACTTGTTATCATACAAAATATTTTGCTTGAAACATGTCTCACAAAATGTAGTTCCTGATAACTTTAAAAAAATCAAAAACTCACTGGTTGGATTCAAGACGCTCTCCACAAGATGCTGGAATATTTTTCCTTTTATTTACTGATAGACTTGAAGTGCGTTCAGTATCATGCACTTTTCAGCAAGTGAATACTCAACTTCTTCAGAATGCAAAACAGTGGAGCCTTCCAAAAGGCTGCCTTTAATACATCAATCAATTAACACTAATTAGAACATTTAAAAGGTCTGTTTCACTAATTAAAACAAGCATAGTGAACTGCAACCTATAAAAACAGTATGTAAACACTAAAACAACCACCAGGGCTAGTCAATACAAAACATGCTTGATTCTATATAATAACAATAAAATATTTAGAAGTTAGAATCCATCACAATATAAGTAACAACACTGATGTGAATGTGTAAACTGTGTTTGATACTTTTTCAATATTAATGTGCAAAATTAATACAAGTCATCCCCTATGTACAAAACCATCCCCCTTTTTTTCAACAAATCTCTACTGTTTGGAGGTTAAGCAACTTTAGAAAGTTCTAAAATTGCAGGGTTTTTGAAACAACTTTAAGAAGTTAAAACACACAATAATAATAATAGGAAGTACCATGCAACTAAAAATGAAAATAAAAATAAACTTAAAAAGAAGAATTAATGTGTCTTGCTGCAAATAGGTCTACTTCCTACTTAGTTTGCACGTAATTATGCATCCAATACAAAATGTACAAGTTGTAATGTGTGCTGATATTTAGTCTTGTAAGTGCCTAAATGTATATAAAGCATCCACCTATTAATAGGCTTGACAAGAGGTGGGGGGTGAGTTTACTACCTCTCTAAGTTCTTTAACCTCAGTATACACTGAATTGAGCACATTTCATTTATGCCAGGTCTCTGGTTAGAATTAACCCTCAATTGCCAAAGGAGCTCTTTCCTTCGAGTTTAAGTGAGTCATGACCACCTTCCATCACTGACCTGTTGGTCAATGGCCCTAAATTTAAACTCGTGTCCTGGATGTTCGTTAACGTGCCTTGCCAAAGCGTTGGACAGTTTATTACACCTAATGCTGTATAGGTGTTGTAGATCCTCTCGTTTAACCTTCTGTCCGTCTTCCCTATATAGAAGACCGGGCAGTGACAACACTGGCTAAGTACACTACCTGTTTACTGTTGCAATTGAGTTTATAGTTTGTTTTAAACTTCCACTCACCTATTTCAAAATTGCAGCCTTCATCAATAAACTTACAGTACTTGCACATGTTACATTTAGTCATACCTTTCCTAGTTGAAAATCCCTGTTTACTACTCGAGGAGTTCTTTCAAGTTGCTGCCCTTTTGTATACTATCTTTGGTTTAATTGGGAGTTTGTGTCTCAATTCATCATCATTAGCCAGGAAGTCCCAATTTTTTAGAATGATGTTAAAGATAGCGTTGGAATCTAGGTTGAATGTGCAAGTAAAACTAGCCATGTAGTTCACCTCATTCCTTTCTCTCCTTCATTAACCACTGTAACACTCTGGGTGAACACCTCTCATTTAACAGTGGTACATATACCTTCAAGGTTCTTTTGTTTTAACTTCCTCGAAAATCTCAGTGAGGAAGTCATGAGGGTAACCCCTCCTCGAAAAGAACTGAAATAAGGTTTCACATTCACTAACAAATTCCTCATCATACGTTATCATTCTAGCTGCCCTTACTAACTGACCTTTTACAACAGATTTCTTTTGATGTTTAGGGTGGCAGCTAGAAAAATGGAGGAAGGAATTAGAGTATGTCGCCTTCCGATGTATCTTAGATACCCAGGTTTTCTTATTATAATCTTTACTAAGGTCGACATCTAAATAGTCTATTCTATCCTTATTGAAGTGAAATGTGAAGGAAAGGAAGTCCGTAGAATTATTGAGGTACCTAATGAACTCTTCGATCTCAGTGTTTGTTCCATCAAACATCACAAACATATCGTCTAGGAATCAAGTGTAGAAGAGGAGCTTTGAATTGTGGTCTCCTTCATTTAGTAAATAGGATCTCTCCCAAGATGCCATGACTAAATTAGCTATGCTCCCCCCACATGGGGAACCCATGGCTATCCCAACTTTTTGATGGTATAATTCCTTCTCAAATTTGATAAAATTGTATGACAGGACCACATCAATTAACTCTCCTACCAATTGACTTTCTTCACTAGTTGCTCCCAGTGACCTTAACATGGCTGGTACCCAATCTACTGCTATATTGTGGGGAATAGAAGAGTAAAGGTCTTTCACGTCGATAGTTACAAAGAAGCAATTAGGGTGGAACCCCAAAGAATTAATAGAACTTAAAAAAGACCAGGAGTCTTTAGTGATTTGCTTTTCCATTACCACATATTTCTGTAAAATACTGTCCAAAACACAGGTGGTTTTGGGTATGCTTTACCAAGTCTATAATCATTAAGGTCTCTAGTGATTTTTTTGTTTTTTGTTAGATTCAATCTACTCAGGTGTTCATCAATGCTCAAGAAGCACCTCTCATATTCGAACTGGATAGCGAACCAAAATCAAAATAAAAATAATAATAAAAACAAAAACAACCAAATTGTTAATGGTGAAGCTTATTCGAAATCATCCATCAGTGAGATGAATACAGCACATAACAGAATTAAAAGCTTCATAGAAGAGTTATACATTGAAGCACGTATTGATAGAGAAACATATAGTTACATGCAACAAATCACACCTAGAACACCTTTATTGTTTGGAATCCCCAAAATCCATAAGAACATTAACAATCCACCAATGAGACCCTTGGTGGACGGGAGAAACAGTATCACATATACCTGTGCCAAGGTTTTGGACAGTATTTTACAGAAATATGTGGTAATGGAAAAGCAAATCACTAAAGACTCCTGGTCTTTTTTAAGTTCTATTAATTCTTTGGGGTTCCACCCTAATTGCTTCTTTGTAACTATCGCGTGAAAGACCTTTACTCTTCTATTCCCCACAATATAGCAGTAGATTGGGTACCAGCCATGTTAAGGTCACTGGGAGCAACTAGTGAAGAAAGTCAATTGGTAGGAGAGTTAATTGATGTGGTCCTGTCATACAATTTTATCAAATTTGAGAAGGAATTATACCATCAAAAAGTTGGGATAGCCATGGGTTCCCATGTGGGGAGCATAGCTAATTTAGTCATGGCATCTTGGGAGAGATCCTATTTACTAAATGAAGGAGACCACAATTCAAAGCTCCTCTTCTACACTCGATTCCTAGACGATATGTTTGTGATGTTTGATGGAACAAACACTGAGATCAAGAGTTCATTAGGTACCTCAATAATTCTAATGGACTTCCTTTCCTTCACATTTCACTTCAATAAGGATAGAATAGACTATTTAGATGTACCTTAGGAAAGATTATAATAAGAAAACCTGGGTATCTAAGATACATCGAAGGCGACATACTCTAATTCCTTCCTCCATTTTTCTAGCTGCCACCCTAAACATCAAAAGAAATCTGTTGTAAAAGGTCAGTTAGTAAGGGCAGCTAGAATGATAACGATGATGAGGAATTTGTTAGTGAATGTGAAACCTTATTTCAGTTCTTTTCGAGGAGGGGTTACCTTCATGACTTCCTCACTGAGATTTTCGAGGAAGTTAAAACAAAAAGAACCTTGAAGGTATATGTACCACTGTTAAATGAGAGGTGTTCGACCCAGAGTGTTACAGTGGTTAATGAAGGGAGAGAAAGGAATGAGGTGAACTACATGGCTAGTTTTACTTGCACATTCAACCTAGATTCCAACGCTATCTTTAACATCATTCTAAAAAATTGGGACTTCCTGGCTAATGATGATGAATTGAGACACAAACTCCCAATTAAACCAAAGATAGTATACAAAAGGGCAGCAACTTGAAAGAACTCCTCGAGAGTAGTAAACAGGGATTTTCAACTAGGAAAGGTATGACTAAATGTAACATGTGCAAGTACTGTAAGTTTATTGATGAAGGCTGCAATTTTGAAATAGGTGAGTGGAAGTTTAAAACAAACTATAAACTCAATTGCAACAGTAAACAGGTAGTGTACTTAGCCAAGTGTTGTCACTGCCCGGTCTTCTATATAGGAAGACGGACAGAAGGTTAAACGAGAGGATCTACGAACACCTATACAGCATTAGGTGTAATAAACTGTCCAACGCTTTGGCAAGGCACGTTAACGAACATCCAGGACACGAGTTTAAATTTAGGGCCATTGACCAACAGGTCAGTGATGGAAGGGGTGGTCATGACTCACTTAAACTCGAAGGAAAGAGCTCCTTTGGCAATTGAGGGTTAATTCTAACCAGAGACCTGGCATAAATGAAATGTGCTCAATTCAGTGTATACTGAGGTTAAAGAACTTAGAGAGGTAGTAAACTCACCCCCCACCTCTTGTCAAGCCTATTAATAGGTGGATGCTTTATATACATTTAGGCACTTACAAGACTAAATATCAGCACACATTACAACTTGTACATTTTGTATTGATGCATAATTACGCAAACTAAGTAGGAAGTAGACCTATTTGCAGCAAGACACATTAATTCTTCTTTTTAAGTTTATTTTTATTTTCATTTTTAGTTGCATGGTACTTCCTATTATTATTATTGTGTGTTTTAACTTCTTAAAGTTGTTTCAAAAAAAACCCTGCAATTTTTAGAACTTTCTAAAGTTGCTTAACCTCCAAACAGTAGAGATTTGTTGAAAAAAAGGGGGATGGTTTTGTACATAGGGGATGACTTGTATTAATTTTGCACATTAATATTGAAAAAGTAACAAACACAGTTTACACCTTCACATCAGTGTTGTTACTTATATTGTGATGGATTCTAACTTCTAAATATTTTATTGTTATTATATAGAATCAAGCATGTTTTGTATTGACTAGCCCTGGTGGTTGTTTTAGTCTTTACATACTGTTTTTATAGGTTGCAGTTCACTATGCTTGTTTTTTTTAATTAGTGAAACAGACCTTTTAAATGTTCTAATTAGTGTTAATTGATTGATGTATTAAAGGCAGCCTTTTGGAAGGCTCCACTGTTTTGCATTCTGAAGAAGTTGAGTATTCACTTGCTGAAAAGTGCATGATACTGAACGCACTTCAAGTCTATCAGTAAATAAAAGGAAAAATATTCCAGCATCTTGTGGAGAGCGTCTTGAATCCAACCAGTGAGTTTTTGGTTTCTTTTTCGTTCATCGGAACTTTAAAAAAATCTCAGTGTAGAAATACTTGTGTGAAAAGCAATTTGAATTTAAACAAGTGTCCAGGTGGCACCCTTTCAAAATGCATTATTAATTATTTATGCATATTGGTAACCACCATTTACAAAAGGGAAGTTTCTGTAATAAATCCCATAGCTGATCTCTCTCTTTTGGATTCTCCTATAAGCATATTCAGTGCTTATTTGCAGTTTACTTATATATTCTCTGGACGTCAGAAAGATCTCATCATGGACAATAAGAACTGTAGCCAAAATGGATCTTTTCCACAACTAGGGAAAACATGATACAGAGACATGTTAGCCACAATGAAGAAAGACAACATTATCTTTTTCAAAGAACAAAGCATTGCATAACTCATATAGCACAATGAAAGAAACATAGGACACTGCTGTCAATGAAAGATCAAACAAGCTTCTACAATGTCTGGCATTATCTGTCATTCAGCACAAATGATAAGGTTGAACAAGACTGGCTCCAGAGTTCTATATCTAAATGGCCATTTTTTTCCAAACTTTTATAGTAAAACAGTCCCCGGGATTCATGAACCTTGCGCCAGGCGCACGCATAGCGTAGGCGCTACAATGCCAGATATGGCCGCCGAGCGATTCAGGTACGATCCAATTCCACGTGCACTACCGGCGTGCGCCTGAGTTGCGCCGCCTCCGGCGTAGGTATGTTAAACACCCCATGTGCGGTGTTGCACCATGCAAATGAAGGCATATAGCGATCCACAAAGTGGCGCAGGCGTAGCATAAGGGCACGGCAATGTAAACCAAAAAAACGGTTTACATATACCCAAACATGACATAGGAGTAACGGAAGGCTGTCAACGTCAGGTATCACACTGTTGCTACATGCCAATGGCGAAAGACACCGAGAATGTCAAAAGAAAACATGCACAAAATGTAAATAATGACATAAATGGTATGTCCGCAGAAACCACAGCAGAACCCCAGGACAATGAAATAATATGACAATGTCATAAAAGAGCAGTGTAATACACATCAGCTTCACAGCCACAATACACCATAGTATGCATGGAAAGCCACATCCACGGCGCAAGGGTTGCCAAGGAGTCGTGGCAGTGTTCGGCGCCGTAACTATGAATTAGTAGTCAATGCCATGCAAATGAGGCAGATAATACTGAATCGCAAAACCCCCGCCGGCGTAAGGCTGCACCAAACGGCGCAGCGGTAATACACCGAGGAGTGGCTCAGAGGGAATACATGTCAACCGCAGAGAGGTGTGCCACTGTAGGAGGAAGCACATTGGAGCCCAGCAAACATGGGCTGTACAATGCACATCACAGCAGCAGGACCGGCGTGCGGGGAAATAGTTGAGCTGAGAGCACACAATGCGCGCAGAGATGCATGTGCACGAGGATGACTACGTTCCCCTAACCCAGTCATGTGACGCCCGCCCCATCAACAACAACGGATACAGGAAGGTGATGCAGAGAATATGAGGAAATGCGGAAGCAGTGTAATTGGAGTCGTAATGAGCAATCAACACCAATCAACCCATGAAGGCCAATTGGCGGCAGCTGACAACTCTGCATGCAGAAACCCGCAAAACGGGATAGGGGAGGCATATGAATGTAAAGAAAGTAGGGGAGGTAGCAGAATGCAAAGAGTGAAGAACCGACACAGCACAGCCAAGTAGAGCGGTAGCATAACGGCGTGGCAGACAAAGCATGATATGCCATGTCCCAGAAACTACACATGACAGGGCTCTGCAGGATGCAAGCCAGGAAATAGTAGGCGCAATGTGCAGAAACAGTAAGGTAAGGTCGAAAGCTAAACCAATGCAGGCAAGTGTAATGCAACACCAAAGGCAACAGCGTTGCAGTGCCAACGGTAAAACACGGAAGATAATCCACAGATACGGCCACACAGACACACCCTATGACATCACCGGGTGTACAGCACAACAGTATAAAGTGTGAATGCACACAACACACAGCCGTGTATTCCCAAATGCCGCACTCTAGGTGTAAACACACGGGGAACTTTTAAAATGTATATGTTGGGTGCCGCCGTGGCCGTGATACATCAGCATGTGTCAGAGACAGACGGAGTTGCGGAGGAGGGTGCCGACAACTACCGTAGGCCTCAGAGGAGAAGGAGAGTGTTCAGACCAAGGGTAACCTACCAGGGGCTACAAGACCTGGAGATAGTAGAGCGTTACAGGGTGGACAGGGACACGTTACAGCAAATAGTGGAGCTGTGCCGGCCACGCCTGAGAACAAGAAACAACAGAGGAGCCCATCCCAGTGGACACAAAGGTATGTGTAAGCTTGCGAATACTGGCTACAGGTACCTTTCAAAGGCCAACTGGGGATATAATGGGCATCTCACAGGCATCAGCATCCAGGGTACTACACCAGTTTCTGGATGCCATGTTACGACATGCCCATGAGCATATATACTTCCCCAGATCTCAGGAGGAGTTGGCTAGCAATATGCGCCACTTCCATCGTGTAGCACAATACCGGGAGGTACTGGGTGCGATAGACTGTATGCACATACAAATCAAGTCACCACCTGGGGAGCAGGGTAGGCGCTACATAAACCGCAAGGGATTCCCCTCCATCAATTGCCAGGTCGTGTGCAATGCGCAGGGCATTATCATGGATGTGTGTGCTGGCAGCCCTGGAAGCTACCACGACTCCCATATCTGGCATGCCTCACAGCTGTATCAGGTATTCGCCAGGGGAGACATCACACAAGGCCACCTTGTGGGGGATGCTGGCTATGCACTGGAGCCGTGGATGATGACTCCCATCAGAAATGCACACACACACATGCAAGAACGCCATAATGAGGCACACGCACAAACCAGAATAATCATAGAGCGTGTGTTTGGGATGCTGAAATCATGGTTCCGGTGCTTGGATACATCCGGTGGAGCCCTGCAGTACTCTCCAGGCACATGTGCCCACATATTCATAGTATGTGCCATGCTACATAATATGATCCTGCGGAAGCAGCTGCTGCAGGGACATAATGGTGAAGGGCCACAAAGCCCACCACAACTGCCAAGGCCAGCACAGGCACAGAGGGTTCAGGGCCATGAACACACTGTGCCAGCCCCAGTAGGCAGGCGGAGGCGTACCCAATATGCCTATGCCCTGGCAAAGAGGGAACGTATAGCACATACTCTGACAGCGTAGGCCCCATGGACTGACACCTCCCTACCTGCACACACAGTGAAATGGACGGCACACAAACATGGCCACCCGTAATGTGTACCGTATGGGTGGTCCCATGTGTGACTCCAACATAGGCAGCACCCAAACACTGCACACCCAACAGCCAGCGGAGCATGTAACGCCAACACCTTAACCGTACGCGGGTCCTACAGCAGACGGCGTTGCTGTATGCTGCCACGTTCGCCGCAAGGTGTATACATATAGACATGTACATATGTGCATATACAGATATGGAGATAGATATAATTACACACATAGAAATATATGTACACATATACATATATAAAGTACAACAGGTAAGACAGGGAATCAGAGGGATGCAAGGTGACAGAGAAGTAACACGCGATATCTGTACATAGTAAACACAGTGAACGACAACCTGAGTATCCGTGAAGGTTGACAGAACAGGAAACCGCCACCCATGGAAAGGTCAACCTACCGAAATGCATAATCGCGAGTCGGGATGATCGCCAGGCCACGGTACAGTAACAGTACATGTGCGGGTAATATTATGAGGATATGAGGGTGGAGGTAGACACCGCCGCCGGTGATGCAGCCCATGCAGGTACTGTGTGCAACCGTCCCTGTGACTGCCGCAGTATGTGTATGTGTGCGGTGAGGGTGTCGTGTGTTTCGCTGTGCGAGTGTAATGTGTGTGCCACTGTAAAATGTGTATGTTGGTGCCATGTGACAGGCGGAGTGGAACAACATGTGTAGGCATACAGTATAGGAACCACAGGCGTATGTACAGCAGTACTCCCAAAGTAGTACTGAGAGCCCCTCCCTGGCTAGGCGTGTGGCGGCGTATAGCGATGCAAAGTGAAAATGTCCCAGAATGTACCACAGGAATATAGCCAACATGAAATGCAAAGGGCGTATGTACAAATCATGACCGTATGTATGACACCGATATGTTAATTGCAAAGCGATACGTCGACAGCGTTACACAGCAATAGTCATGTACCGCGGAAATACGCATGTGCTACCCCGGTACTGATCGTGGCTACGTATCGGCCCGTAAACACCGCTGTGTGTTCTATGAGTGTCAAACAAGCAATCGCCACCCGAATAGGTGGCAACCACTAGCATACAGGCCGTCCCAAGTACAGGACCACAATGACTGTAAATATCCAGGACAAAATGCCAAGGCATAGTCGTCACGTACGAACAACCGCAGATATACTACCGATGTGACGGAGGAATACATGCAGGAAGCACACATGCAGGCGATACCGACACCAGACGACATCAACACAACCTACACTCCCAGAACAACAGACAGGTAACTGCCAACTCCCCAGGCAGGGATGGAGCACACACACAAGCATACCGTGTATGTAGAAATGCAAGGCCCACAACCCGTACCCGTCACCCACAACCTCCGATATTCCCCATCGCACATATCAAAGGGATACAAGCCGCAATAGCAGCACAAACATACAGGCAGTCAATGACAGCTGCATAACCGCAACATCTCGCGTGGGAAACACTATCAGCAGCGGATGCATACCTGCATCCGTTGTTTAAAGGAATACAACAGCTATGTTACACATCCGAATGCAAAACACCATCAACAGACGCTGCCAGGACAGGGACACCCACATGTCGAACATAATACCATACCCAACACACAAAATCCACGGCTAACACCACTGCGAAATGTACCTGGCGCCACACATAGCGGCTGCAGTTACACATAACATAACACAATACAGACCATCTCCACGAAGGTAGTGCAAATAACCAACGCCCAGGCGAGGAATGCAACCATGCCCTAGTTACGACGCGTAATGTACGAATGGAGTAGATGCACAGGTGATATGCGCACAAGTACACACCGAGGAACAGCTATTGGTGTGATGAACCCACATGTCACAGGTGACGACGGATATAAGGATGACTCCTAGGATATTCAAACCGTATGCTCATACCAAACTACAAATCAAAAACGGATAGAGTGAGACAATGCAATAGCGAGACACGCAACGAAAAACGGAAGGAAACACAGTAAAGGTATGTAGAACCCACGATATGTACTGGTGTGTAACGCATGATGTGTATGACGAAGCTGCACTGTATGTGACCAGTGTTTGTAAGTAAGGATACTTGTCCATAAAGCAGAGAGTGGTGAAAGGTGGTTATGTAGTGCTATCCCGCTGAGCATACCAACGACTGTGGACACCGTGTGCACAGCAGTGGGACATCATGTACACAGCCGGGATAACACAAGGGCTGCCACAGGGGGGCATAACACAGAACAATGCCACACCCCACGCCGATGCTGGCAGTGGATGTCCAACAAGGAAGTGCCACAGCAGGGGATAGGACATGTATGTATACTGTCACAGCACACATGTGTATGGGCATATACCGTCGATGTCATATGTAATGTGCGCACGACGTGCATGTATGCCTCGCAGTAGAGGTTCCTATGTCAACTATGTGTAATGTAAAGCTGTCATGGTGGATATGACAGACATCATACACAGTATCACAGGCATATCATGCATAATGGAGTTATGGCCTATTGGTATGTACAATAACAGGATACGTATGGCCTGTACATATGGGACAGAGTAGTAGCATAATAGCCATCCGAAATGGAAGGAACACCAAGTAACCATGGCCAAACGATCTGTAGCAGGTGCAATGTGTGCAACAATGAAGTCCGGCAGGTCCATGTGTAAACACATGTGCAGTGTACACAGTAGTGTCACCTCCCCATGGTAGTGTCCACTGAACAGCAGAGGTGGGTGTCAACTGCATGTCTACACAGTACTGCTGCTGTGGTGGTACCATGACTACGTGTCACTCTATCAGCAAGGGAGCTATCACATGAACAGTGCCACAGTGTGTCCCTGTGGGATGTGCACAGGACCTATGTTCCACAGCATGGTGTGTGTTGTGTCTGCGGAAGTAACACAGAAGCCCAGGCCATGCAATGTGGCATGTGTACACATATGCATGAGTGCCCCATTCACCCCCCCACTGCAATTGCCATGTATGAGTACTACATGCATCAGTAATGCGGAGGACATGGCCCATGTCAGAGTAGATGACACCCCTGTGTATGTGGTATGCAGATGTGTACAGATGTGTTACCCGTCTGTCAGCCGCATATGTAAACTGTCTGAGCCTGGTACACATCATGGCATGATAATGCCGTGCCATGTAAAGTCGTAGCCATTGTGGAAGGTACACCACGAATGTGTTATTGTAACCCTGCCCATGTGTAGATGTGTGTATGGCACAGGTACAATGGCTACCTATGTACCAGCAACACACACAGTACAGATATGTGTGGCCCTGCAGATGTGTACCCATGCCACAGTGGAATATGGCAACCACAGCACCATGTGGGGCATGTGTGTGTACAGCAACCATGTACAATGTGATATGCATGTATGGGGACAGTATCCATGTGATACTCAGTGGATGACTGTTGCTATGCAAAGGTGATGTGCATGCACCATGTGTGATGCATCCTGGCTTAATGACACCCACATGATGTATCTGCCACACCGACACCCATACGGTTGTTATCAGTATGAGCTGGTGGAGCTACAATGGTGCCAGGTATGTAGATGTGGGATATCTAGGCATGGACAGTACTCTGTGACAGCATGTTGTGTATGTAAGCAAATAGTGAACATGAGGGGCCCCATGACTGAGGACTGTGTAATGCCACATGTACCTGACATGTAGTAGGTAGCATGATATGCTTGCACCACTGTGTGTCCTGTCCAGGAGTCATATAGCCTAACATCCTGAGACACAGGGTATGATGTGACGGTGGATGTGTACATTGCCAATACCAGAATGTGGAATGGTGCTGAAGGGCAATGTGGGGACAATGTCTGATCTGTTACCCTCTGTACCACACCAACCACCCATGCAATGGTATGACAGGTGGCCAGCATGTGTATGTGGCGTGCTGTGGCACACAGAAGCCCAACAAGGGTGCCAGTAAAGGCATGGAGGTCATCAATGAGTGTGTGAAGCACGTTTGTGAGGACGTGCCCCAGTGCCATACTGAATGGTCCAGTCATGGGTGTACGAATGCAGTCCCACACGTGCAATGCAGTACCACCCATGTGTAGTGCGATAGATGCGGCAGTGTGGCGGTCAAGGTACACAATGTCCAACAACAGGCTAGCAGTTAATTCAGTGGGCTGGTGTGGAGACACATACCAAACAGGTTGGCGGGACATAACAGCTAGGGAGATCGGAAGGTGACATTGGGACAGTGTCTTAGGACATAACGTGTGCATGGCAGTACCATGTATGTGTCCACAGGGACACTGCGATGTCCATGTATGGATTGCAACCCTGTAGTGAGTGAGAGTGTGTATTGTTGGTAGGTACACCATTGCCTGGCATGTTGCCAACATTATCTCAGTCAGCAATGCCTGGGTGACTGTTGTACGTGACATCGAATGTGGATGTAGCCAAACAACACAGACATACCACCACACTGCCTGAGGGCCCACACTGCAATGTGCGGCAGTCATGTGTAGGTAGCTAGCCTTGGAGCATGTGATGGACCACGAGGACCCACCATGGCTGTCAAGTGATGCACCCCACACATGTGAATATACCCACCGTGCAACAGCCTGCACATGTGCCCATACAGCAGATGTGCATGGAACATGACCACCACCGTGGCGTCTGTGAAAAGGCCAGTACCGCCATGTCTCTGTGTGGAATAGCATGGTCCCTACCATTGCGTACATGTTACGGAAGTGCACTGTGATATGTGTCAGCATAGTCATGTACACTGTCCATCTGCCGGGGTGCCATGCCATTAACAACCCCCGTCAGCAGACGTCAGTAGTACCGGCTGTAGAGCACATGTACCATGTATGCTGCGATGGGTGTGTGTCCAGGGTGTGGCTAGCAGGGCCGTGAAGCATATATGTTCATCTACCAGAGGGGGGATATCCCCAGGTTTAACACACCAGACACATGGAGGTATCGTGCATGCTGAGGGTAGTGTAGGTATGGTATGTGTTGTGTAATGTGTCACCCAGCTAGGTGGAGTGCATGGCCAAGCATGTGTGGGTACATGGGAGTCCATTCTAGGGAAGTGTGGGTTGCTGTCAGCACATGGCAGTAGCAGCTGTCCGAGGTCCAATGTACAGTATGACAACACAGCCAGCATGTAACCTGTGGTGTACAGTGTAATCTCTGTTGCGTGTTACAATGTGTCTAGCGGTCACAAACATGGGTATCGAACATGGAGCACCTACGATGCATTGTGTTCGGCAAATATACAGTATGTGTGCAAAACATTGTGTGATGTGGGATCCCCTCACCTGTGTGTGTTGCAGTCCAGGTATGTGCCTGGGAGGTATGATCCGTGTACAATCTGTACTTGCAGGTGTGCTGTGCAGAGCATGGAGGCAGGTCCCAGGCACTGCAGATAAATGTGAGGCGTGCACTAGTGTGTGTGCCTTGCTTGTGTGCAGCACAGTGGAAGGTGCAAGCATTGTCCCACATTACCGCATGCCGTGCCTGCCTGTTACAGCCCTGCTGGAGACAGACATGTGACACCGCCGCAGAGGCAGCATAGCATGTGAAGATGTACATGTGGGCTCCACACCCTAGGCAGATGTCCGCAGGTCATGTGTGCCACAGTAGTGTGGTCGACCAGGACTGTCATACTGGTCAGATACCACATGCCTGTATAAGTACAGTATGAGCATAGTCAACAGTCGCAGTGACAGAGTGGGCCAATGTACAGTATCCCTGTGTTCAGACCACTGCCTACTGTACACTTGGCTAGACACACACCGGAGGGTGAATATACCTGAGCCATCACATGTCCCAGTCCACGTAGCCTGTACAATGCCATCACAGGGTGGTCACAATAACGTGTGGTAAGACAGACATGTTGTACCAGGTGATGTGTCATGTGTGCATATGTTGAGTTGCACAGCCGTTCACACGTCCGCAACATATCAGTGCATGATGTATAGTGTAACATGATGTGTGGAACTGCACTGTGATCCACAACAGGGTCATCTGAGACAGGTGTGTTGTGAATGGTGTAACCCATGGTTACACGGGATACACTGGTGCTGTTGGCTGCCATGCTGGGGCCACCAGTGGTGCCTGCAGTGGTTATACAGACATACTGCACACATTGTTCTGGCAGGAATGTCCATTGTTGTGGATGATGTGTTGCTACGTGAAGGTAGGTGTGTGTTGTGAATGTTACCCATCCAGATGTGACCATCAGGCGCAGTCATGGTCGTCGACAGCATCACACACATCCACAGCGGTCAGAACCCTGTCCCCAGAATGGGTGTCAGCCGCCCTCGTACTGTGTGACGTATGTGCAGATGGCGGAACACCTCCTACTGGCTGGATAACAGTGTCAGCTAGGACGGCTATGTGATGGCTGGAATACGCCGTGATAATGTACAATGCTGGTATCCCAATGAAGTACCTGGAATCACACACAGTACGCCATGGCTGGCATGTAAACCATGTACAACAATGACTGTGTGACAGACACAAACAATGCGGAGACATGTTGAACATGCACCCATGAGAACACCAAATGAGGTATGTTGCACATATCGATGTACAACTGTCATCTATGGCCATAGCATGGATGCAGACGCATATGCCCCACAGGCAGTACCACGCCATGTAGGTAGGGGGGCATTGCACGTGTACATGTGACAGTTGCTGTACCGCCACATGTCCTGCATATCCGTCATGTAGGGGTAGCAGTGGTACGTGACTGTTGGACATGCCTGTACATATGACCATGTCCCACAGGATATGTGTTACATGTGTACAACACGTGTTGTGCCGTCATCAAGCTGTGAAGTGTATGGCTGCCAGTGTACCTGTGTGACATGTTCTGCAATGGGTGCAAAGGTACGCAGTACTGCATTGCATGCCCACATGCCCCACACAGGTGCATAGCCTGAACATACAATACAAAGAGGGTGTTGGATGATAGCAACCCACAAGAGGAGATGGGTACGGGTGGCAACCCACTACCACCTGTTCGGGTAAGGTGTGCATGTCTATGACACATTAGCACCCGAGAAGCTAGCAGTACAGCAGTACAGGGTGGCATGCATATATGTTCACCAATACCACTGTGTCCCACCACTGGCCCGTGGACAGACAGACACCAACACAATGTGCAGATTTGATATGTGCACAGCACATCACCGCTGGCTACTGTAGAACAGGCTTACTGTGTAGACATGTGCACAGTAGGTCTCGCCAGCCACACTCAAACACGTTATGTGCTGAACCACACCAATAGTTTAGCCCATGCCACAGACAGATGTGCACGCATCTGTGTATGTACGTCTGGGAATGTCCCGGCCTATCAGTATAGCTGTGTCAGTGTTGCGAATAACATACTGAATGGGCTGTATGTGTGAGGGGTGCGTCATCGTGTATGGTCCGATCGACGATACCATCAGTGCCCCTGCTATGTGAACATCCCTGTCCCCATACATGGATACCTATGCTGTGCCCAACACCACGCTCCCGTGGGAGGGATGGCGCTGTGCGGTGCACCAGCTGACATGGGGGTGGCAGCAGGCACTGGATGTAGACATATGTGGTACCCATGTCAGGCCAGGCAACCATCCATGTGCACGGGATAGCAGTGTGTGGGCACATACAGCACTGTGTTGAACAATATCGCAGCACATAGCACCTGTCAGGGTTAATGTGTATGCATGGATGTGCGATACCTGCATGCACCAGACACACCCCCACCAAGCAGCGTGCAGCCTACCTTGCAGAAGGCCAGTGTCCACACCATGATGATAGACATGTGTAATGTCCATATACACATAGCAATGACATATGGAATGGACAGCCACCCTGCCAATATCAGTACCCCCAGGTGGGTCACATCCCAGTGCCATGTATGTGACATACCCTGCCATACCATGCAGCCCTGCCCAGCAAGGCTGCACATGCTATCACAGTCCTACATGGTGCGATGGACAAATGGCACTTTCACTATCAACCGTCCACAGCAGTAATGTGGCAGTGATGCACCCTGTGGTGTTACAGGTGCTGTGTGTTGCTGTGGACAACGTGCGTGCACATGCTATGCATGACCTTTCCTGCTAATGTCACATGGTTACACATTGTCCCATGTGTATCACATGTGCAACACAGGTGAGCCGTGGCAGGTTGGCCAACACCCGTACAGTGCTGTGTAGATGTACATGGCACAACACATGCATGTACAGGTGTCCATGTGTATGTGTGCAGTGCCACCGCTGACGTTCATAATGGCCGCGTACGTGATGCCTAGTGACATATACACAGCATCCAGGTGAACAGTAGAACTGTTGTCACATGGGGACATGTGCCAACTGATATGGACACAGGTGCAGGCAGGTACACATGTCCACAGCAGGCTACCATCAACATGGTGCGTGTACAGTGTGATGAGTTGACACACAGATATGATATGAAACCCACTGCTTAATGGTGTGATGGCAACACGTCAGCTGTGTCACTGCCATGATGCATCGCAGAGATTACTGTGCAGATGTTGTACATGTCATAGCAACGTATGTCCAGCAGTATGCCAGTACAGCAGTGTAAATGTGACCTGTCAACATCATTATGTCTTACAGATAATGCCACGTTCCCGGCTGCCAGCCTTCAGCCGCCAGGAGGATGACGTGATTATACCGTTGCTCCACGACAACTACGATATACTATTCAGCCATGTGCCACAACAGGCACAGCAGCGGGACGACGTGTGGCAGGATTTGCGCAGGAGGGTGAACAACGTGGGCGGCAACAACCGCACCTACCAGCAGATCCGCAGACACTGCACAGACCTAATTCGGCACGCGAAACAGCGTGCTGCCGCAATCGCCAGACAACAAGGTGGGACAGGTGGTGGGCCACCAACCCAGCCCCCACTCACACACACGGAGGAGCTCCTGGCCAGTCTGGGGACACCCAGGGAACAACATGCAGAAACACTCGCTGCCATCGTGGAGGTGGGTGTCTCCCAACCAACGAGCCTGGAGCTGCCTGGTAAGTCAGTCTTGCATGTTTGTATGATAACTGACGTAGGTGTGGGTGTCATAGTACACCACATAATGTACCAACACATGCCAGGTATATGGCCACACAAGCTGCATACTACAGTATGCTACGTTGTGTTTGCAGACATGTGCATAACACATGCTAACACACAGGTACATGATGTGACATGCACAGTGCTTACTGTGGCGATAGTAATGGATAATGTGTATACTGTTGTGTCGCCCCTATACAGGTACCTCTGGCGTGTCGCACAGACATGGGTCCGTCGCAGGTGAGACTGTTGCTAGTAATAGGCATGTTACAGTGTATAGATATTCCCCATGTGTCCAGGTATGACATGCACACCTGGGTCTGCCCCAGTCACGGTATACAGGTTGCACCACCCGACACACATGCCACCCATGTACAGTAGATACAACCGTTAGTATAGACCGGCATGACACCACATAACCCATCGGTGTGATATGTGCAGTCAGCTATGCATACAATGGTGGAGGTGTTCTACAATGGCTGCATGTGTAGTATGCATCGGTATGCCTTTGCGGTACGCACACAGTACCACATAGTGAGCTGTGATCTGGCCAGCACACAGGTGTTACCACTGTGACCTATGCCCCTGCATTGGGTGCACACGTTGTGACATGGCACATGACATGTCCCATGCACGTGGTGGTCTGTCCGCAACATTGTCACACCATGACATGACCTACGCATGACATAGCAGACATCCACAATGTCTGCATAGCCTTCGGGAATGTGACACCTCAGACTAGTATGGGTGTATGTCACATGGGCCACCACAGGGATGTGTACACGATGCCCATCACACACAATTGTCCATGAACCAGTCAAACATGGCCATGGGTGATACCCACAGGCATGTTGCCACACAGTACATCCACAGTGGGTAGTCACCGTTGCACCCTGTCCACACATAGTGCGATCATAGCTGTAGTGGACCCCCTGTACATCTGATGTGGTACACCAGACAAATGAAATGCCTGTCTGCAGCCAATGGAGGTGCCACCAATGTCTACCATATACGTGCTGTGGAACAGCATGACTGTGTTGCAGACATGGCAATGCAATGCGTCCAGGTTACGCATCGCACAGAAACATACCTGTGTCTTGCTGCCATGCAGTGGCACAGTGCCCGTACTCCCCACTGTACAGCTATGTACACAGCTCACACCAACCACACCTGCACAGACATCCTTGTTACACATGCATTCTATCTGTAGCCTGTACACATAACACTGCACTGTGACATCCGTTTGATGTGGTGCATGTGGTGGGACACCATTGTCACATGTCCACATGTTACCGCACATGTTTGCGGTGTACATGACATAGTGACGCCAGCCATGTGTACTGTTAACCCGCCCGTGGCCACACGGTGTATCACGGTGATGCATGCAAACTACCATGAATGTGTGTACTGCAAGCCTACTGAAAGACACCTGCTTGATGTAGTGTGCACCCCAGGGCAGTATGCATACTACCACTATTAATGTCTGGGCTGCATTCACTGAGCTGTGGTGTGGGAATGCTGCATGCCACCTGCAATATCACATGCATGATGTGTCTGCATGTGTGTGTGTCTGCGTGTGTATGTCAGCGTGTGTGTGTCCGCATGTGTGTGTGTGTGTGTGTGTGTCTGTGTGTGTGTGTCTGCGTGTGTGTGTCTGCGTGTGTGTAATGTAACTTACAGTATGTCTTTGTATTCACAGGTGCTGTAGGTGCGTTCCCCTCCTGCGGTCCATCTGATGCTAGTGTCCCCACAGATACTAGCGGTGATGACCATGTGCATGAGGCACAGGCAGGGTCGTCACGGGCAGAAGCTGTGCCATTGGTTAACATCCCACCTATGTCCCCTTCATCTCCACACACGGTTCAGATGCCGACACATACCACATCACCGTTGCCCATAGAGGAAGGACAGTCAGCGTCTGTTGGCACCGAGCAGGAATGTGTGGTGGCTACAGAAGGTGCGGGTACACACCATGTTGCCAGTGTAATGACTGGTGATGTGCCACACAGGCATGTGGCTGGTGCTGCTCGTAGGAGGAGCACTGGTAGACATGCACCTGCCGTACAGGGTGCAGCAGCTGGTATCACCAGACGCATGTTTCAGACTGTAATGGCGGCACAGGCAAACGGCAGAACCAAGAAGGGCAGAGGCTGCAGAGGGCCGCAATCCATTCCTTAAATGAGAACATCCAGTCATTGGCGAATGCTCAACAGCAGCTTGCCGATGTTCTGGATAGGAGATTAGGTGAGATGGTTGGAATCCTCGACCGAGGCATGTCAATCCGCGAGCGTGAGCTGTCTGTGCTGGAACACCTGGTAGGGGTGAGGCGTAGGACACGTGGCCATAGGCCAGCAACACCACCTAGTGCAGGTCGACGTGTGCGTGCCACCTCTCATGCCCACTCACACAGTGCTGGTAGCAGCAGCAGTGCAGCTGGTGCTACACCAACCACGCCAGGACACAGCAGGCCACGTGGGCGTGGCCCTGGATGGTCCCAGCGTGGACACGGTTCCAGCGGACATGTGTCATCGGAGAGTGGCCACTCCATACCTCCACCCGGTAGTGCCCGTGCGACCCCAGGCAGGCACGGGTCACGTGGCCGCAGGCGGACACAGTGAGCCATACAACCTGCACTGTACAGTCTGGGGCTGCCAAGTATACCCGTGTAGGCATCACAGATGGCTGAACTGTGTACACACATACCCACACACAGCAGACACAACTGTAGGGCTCCACCACATCCACATGCATTCTGCACAGTCATGCCCAGTAAATGCACAGGCCCTTACACACACACATGATGTCATCCATTGGTACAGCCTATGCCCCTGGCACACATATCACCCTGTGCATATGATGAAGCCTCTGCCGCAGCACCGTGATCCACACCATCGGTGCACGGTTATGCAAACATATTCTGATGCACAGGGTGGACAAGATAGTGAGAGGTGTATGTGATACCTGTGTCCGCATAGTAAGTGATGTGTATGTTGCAGTGGTTGTGTATGACAGGTGACAGGTGCGTATGTGACGTGGGTCATGTACTGACATCATGCAGCAGACATACCATGTAGTGCAGGTGCAGCATACATTGATCTGTGTACACGGTATGCGTGGCGGTTACATGTGTAGCACCATGTTGGTTCAGTTAACCTGTATGCCAAATATGGTGTACTTGCATGTGCCTACTGGGAGCACTGTTATCAGTCCCCACGTGTAGCTGTGGGGTACCCACAGGCACATCTGGCAATATCAGCATACCACAGGTACCCGCAACCTGCATGGACCCCTACATAGGTACATAGGCGCATAGGTACATACCAGGCTATGTGCCCTACGGCATGTGTAAGCCTAGCCAGAGTGTGTGTGGCTGTCACCACCCCTTAGGATGAGGATACCACATCCATCGGTCCGCTGTCCCTCTGTCCAGCAGTGACACAGAGATGATGCCTGGCGTATACCTACGATCACACATCCACACGTCAGGATTACTCTTGGACAAAGTCAGTCAGGGGCTCTGCTTCACATGGGCTGGGAATCCTTTCCATGTTGTAGGAGGTCTCTGGGCGATGACCCTGTCCCCCCAGCATGTCCTATTTATGTCCGTGTTGAGGTTTCTGTCAGTTGCTTCTGTGCCCGTGTTTGCTTGGAGCCTAGGAGGTGGAACATGTCCATGTCACCCAGGTCGGACATGGCCGTGTATGTCAGGCACAGATCACCACAGAGCAGACGTGCTGGGAAGGTATACAGCCGGAGTCCCCTTGGTCGGGCAGCGTGTGACACATGTCTCAGCACCTTTATCCCTGTGTTGTGGAACGTTTGTGGTCCTTCCGAGTGCTGCAGGTGTCAGGTTAGGTACATCCCAGATGTGGCGTTGTACGCAATCATTGGTCTGATGTGTGAAGAGTACAGGGGTACAATGAACTCCCCTGATGTGGATGTGAATCCCTTCCTGACCAGGTGGCCACAGTGGAATGTCTTCCCAACCACATTGGCAATGTGAGTGTCGACAGAGGTTACCGACAGGTGTGGTACCCATGTCCCTGAACACGTCCACCATGTTTAATGGATTACCACCTACATGGTAAGTCGGGGTGAACATGTCCTTCCCACTGGGTAGGTCTACACCTTCCCTGGCATGTAGCATCAGGCCATGGCTCTGGCACCAGTTATCCATTTCTATGAGACCCCAGGTGGATGTCCGTGTCTGATGGGGTGTTGAGTATGGTGGCCGGTGTGCAGTCATCTGCATACCTTGTCTGCCACAATCCCCCTACGTTTGCATGCACATTGGAAGGTTGAATGCCAAACAGGAGGGGCCCAGGACTGAGCCCTGTGGGCCTCCACTCGAGACCAGCTTGGAGTCTGACATGGCACCAGGAACACAAACCCTGTGTGGTGTGACCTCCATCCAGTTGGCAAACCATCGTGTGACATATGTCTCCACATGTACGCTGGTGAGCCTTTCCATGATGCCCACGTGGAGTGTTGTTTGAACGCTCCCGCCAGGTCATGGTAGTCTGTGCAAACCGACGTACCCCATCAATGGCCTTAGTGACCCCTCCAGACAGGTCGAGCAGGTTTGGGAGGCAGGATCTGCCCTTGACTAAGTCGATGTGGGTATGTTCCGGTATTGGCTGTACACCACTGTCTGTATTTATGGGCTCCAGTATGGACCTCCCCACAGCTTTGCAGACAAGGCTTGTCAAGCTGATAGGGCAGGGATGTCTACAGTCCATAAGAGCACTACCCTGGTGTAGTGGGACCACAGTTGCCATATGCCATCCAGCGGGACCTAGCCCGTAGTAAGCCTAAGATGAAACAGCGGCCTTATGTGCGGGTCGAGGGCCTCAATGAGGTTGTGTAGCACACAGCCAGGGACACCATCTGGTCCCATTGGTGCTGTGTTCACCGCTTAACAGATATCAGATCTCTCCTGGGCATACGGGATGTTTGGGAGGCTAGACTCTGGTGGGATGGATCGTCCCTCTTGGGGGGGGAGGGTAGATGTATGCATGGAACATGTCCGCTGGTTTGTTGACAATGTCTGTGGGTTCAGTGATCATCGTACCATTCTGGAGTAATTCCGGCATGACTGTGTGCTCCCACCCATGTCCCTACCACAGCTAAGGAAGGCCCTATGGTTGTGTTATGTGTCCTTTGCAGTACCACTCCCACAAGCGGCCTTGGATGATTGTATGTGTGATCGTATGTTAACGCCGGTATTAATCAGTGATGCCTTCCCTGGTACTGATATTGCTCTGTCATGTATTAGCTCCAACTCTTGTTGTACAGTTTGTCAATGGCTGGGGTCCACCAGACCATGTGCCTGCCTTCGGTGGACAAGGTCCTGATGTTATCAGGATCGCTTGGTGCAGACATCCCTGGGGTGCTCATAGAAGGCATTTGTAAGGGTTTCAGCAGTGTGGCCTGTGTTTACCACTGGCATGGAGGCCTTGTAGGGTACCACACCGGTCGTATGACGTGTGTGGTTCGCTGTGGAGAGGTCGTCACTGTGGTCTCCCATGCCGGTGTTGGGTGCAGGATGCGGATCACCAGTGGAGTCACTATATGGTCTGACATCACCATTGAGGGATGTACATCCTGTGTGGAGCATAGCGTCCCCATGTGTGATGATCAGAACTGGTATACGTCCCCCCCATGTGGGTATGGTGCATGGTTGTTCCACAGCAGTCAGGTGTATGAACACCTGGGACCTATGGCGTAGGGTGTTGTGTCCTGGGTAATGTTCCCGGTCTATGTATGGGTGGTTGATGTCACCCAATATGACGGTGTTGTGAGAGCATTCACACTCACCAGTGTCTTCAGGAAGGCTGTGCAGGTATCCTGGGTTTGGGAGGGTGGTCTGTAGCATGCAACAAACTGTAGGGCAGTCCTAACCATGGTTAATTGCACCTGGATATTCTCCGCTGCTACGTGCATCTCTGCCAACATGGAGGTGTGTGTATCCTTCATGGAAATGGAGACTCCCCCTCCTTCTGTGTTAGGTCCGGGTTATGGTCCTGAACGCATTATATGGGGTATGACCCGATAGTGCTGGGGTGCTCTCAGCAGCCCTGATCAATGTTTCAGTCACAGCACTGACATCGATGTCCTCCATACTGAGGAGGGCATTTGAGGGTGTGCAGCTTGGCCGTAGACCACTGGCAGCGAGCAGTATTATCCTGTGTGTTCTCCAGGTTTGTAGTGTAGGGTGGTAGGTTTATCATTCCAGCCGTGCCTGCAGTGAGCACTGTGGGGTGGCAGGTGCCTTCGCCAAACCTTTGAAGACCAGGGGCGACAGCTGCGAGCCATACCATGCGAAGGGCCGTGGCGTGCCAAGCATGTCATCCCAGGTATGAGGAATCTGGATCCCCTCAGACTGACACCGGTAACCAGGCACATTATCAAGGGTGACCACATTGAGCCAGTATAGTGGCATCATACTTGATGAGGGTGGGATACTGCCCAGGGTCAGGGACATGCCGGCCTGGGCTACACAATCTGAGTGGCCCTCTATGTCTCCTGTAATGTATCCCAGGGTGGTATGCCACCAGTCGTTGACACCAGCATGGGCAATGACCGCGTCATACCTGTACATGCTGCGGAGTGACCTGAGTGCGTGTGTTATGTGGCGTATTCCAGCGCCCGCAGGCAGCCTACTGTGATCATTCCCTTGTTCAGTATGGTGGGTGGGACGTCGGTGTGTCTGGCAGTGGCGTCACCCATTACAGGTGTGTCTGGCAGTGTGTGTGTCGCCTTTGGGGCTCTGCCAGTTTAGCACACTGACGTTGAGAACTATGTGTTGCATGTCCTATGTCTTGTGGAGGCAGTAGCTTGTGTGTCTGCTTCAGAGGGCTCGTTAGGTTCGTGACATGTCCTACAGTGCCTCCAGGTATGTCTTAGTGTGTTCATGTGTTTGATTAGCATTTGCGATAGTCACATGTGACACTGGGTATGTGGGGTGCATGGTGTCCTTCCCCCCCCCCGTGTGGTCTTGCCGGTCATGGTTTGAGAGAGCACAGCCCCCTGTCTGGCTATATAGTTGCGTCTGTCACATGTATTATGTTCATTGGGGGAGGTGCGGCTTGTCCGTGTCCATGAGGCACCTGTAACAGTGGCCAGGACGCCCAGATTCACCATCTGAACAGGAGAGGTCGCTAGCAATTGACCCTTCGACATGCCAGAGGATGTGAATGCATTTGCTGTGTAACCGGGTCAGAAGGCACCTATAGGGAAGTGGGCACACAAGGGGATTCTAGGACAGTGTAGTACTCCATTTAGTATACATGTACTTTATCTATGTAGGAATACTATGGGAGCAGGTGCAGAGCTTTTGTGATATAGAGAACAGACAGTCGGGATTGCAAGAAGAGAGGTCATACACATAAACCTGCGGAGCACGGAGCCGGATACAGTGTAACGTTGCTTACACGGTACATGACGCACATGTCCACACATATACTGCACCTGACGCCTGTGGTCGGTGCCACAGGCTACGGTGGACAGAGACATCACATACATGGCATGACACAGTACAGGTATGGTGACATTCTGCAGGTGTCGTACGCAGTGTGCTGGCTACTGACCGCAGGTGTCACCTGTCAGCTGTGGTGCACAGTGTTCGACAGTCGGATGCTGTACCGGTATAGGAATATTCCCGCATTTGCGGGGCGTACACCTCTATGGCACACACACCATTGTGTGCAGATGGGGACACCTGTCTGTGTGGTCGGCACCCTCACAAGACAATGCACCGACGCCATGTCACAGGGGTGGTCTTGCACAGGTGGCCAGTAAGGCTCACAGGTATGGAAATGACAGGGCTGTACAATGCAGCACCACTACGGGATGGTCACCCTGTGTGGTCAGTGTCCAGTCACAACACGATATCTGCATACACCCTCTCAACAGGCAGCAGACATACACACATGTTGACACACTGACATGGTGGTGGCCACACATGTCTACACGGAGGGATGACGTGTTGCATGTACTACACCATCCACATCGGTGCACCCCACACTGAGGTAGGTACAGATCTCTACCATGGTGTACAGTGATGTGTGGCACGTGGCACATAGTTCCCCCGATCTGTGGCATACATGGGCACACATTCCTGCACACATGTTGGTGCTAGGAATGCCACACCCGCTACATGGGATTTGTGCAGGCGTGCAGCGGTATGTGGTGCATCCTGCGTACTACCACTGTATCCGGCAGCTGTGCCAATATCTGCACTTGGGTGGTGGTAGGGGTTACAGTGGCAATGTGACATATGGTCGATCCCGCATGGCCGATGGGTATGCATCATGGCAGCGCTGTCATGTAAAGGCGACATAGCGGACTGTATGCACATGGCAGGGTAGGATGGTGTGTGACACACCTGTGACCAGCACCTGCACACATGCATGTGGACAGGTGTTTAAACAAATGGTGTACACACAGACTGCCATGCGTGCTGTTACTATGCCACCATATGACGGCCCCCATGATGGGTATGCATGTGGGAGGGGGTTGCAACTGTGTTACGGACACCAGACACCGCCCCTGCATGGCTGCACCATGCACAGTACACGTGTCACATGTATCCCCTGTTGCCATGTGTGTATGCATTGCTACGTTGTGACATGTGTGTCAACATACATGGAACATGGACTGTGGTTTGGTATCACAGCTGTCACAGGCAAACTGTACAAGGGTATGTGTCCCTGTGAACACCGCTACACCCTGTAGGGGTGCATACCACAGACATGTGTCCGCCTTCCCTTCGTGTGTGTATTACCGCGTACGCCTGTGTCATGCATGTGGTACATCACAGGCTTCGTATGTGTCCTGCGTGCAGTCCATGCACACAGCCAGGAAACCACATATGTGACATATCCGGACATTGTTTCACTGTGGTACAGCTGCAGTCATGTGTCATACCTGTGTCAGGCCCGTGGCATGTGTGGAGCATGCCTGTCCGTGTATACCGGTACGGGTGGACTACATCACACCTGTGGGATCATTGATAGTACATGTGTACTCTGCACAACGGACGTACACCGCCACATAGTCTTCTGGACATATGTCACATGCAGTTTCTGGACCGTGAGGCATACTGCTGCACCGATGACATGGTGCTGGCATAGCAGCTACAGTGTTCACTTCGGTGTGTACATGTTCAGCCTGCACCCGTGGCGCCTGTGCTGTCATCTGTGTGTGTACGTGTGACTGCATGTGTGTCCACCCTGCGCGTGTGTACGGGTTTACCTGGCCGTGACTTGCGGTGTGTGCACTCCGTCTGCATGCCGGACGGCGTAGCACATACTACGTGTGTGAGCATGGCCGGGTCGCTGTTGTGTGGGTGGACACACACGACGGTCCACATTCTGCCTCCCATGCCGTCGCCCCAAGTGTATGCATGTCTGCACTGTGCCGATTCTAAGTGTCTGAGCATGCCCAGTAAGCAGCTGTGTAGATGGACACACAGTACAGTGCACACCGCGCCCGTCTGCATTGATACCCCGGGTGCATGCCTGTTTCCCCTTCGCAACTGCCACGTCTGTGGCATGGCCGGGTTGCTGTTGTGTGGCTGGACACACGACGGTCCACATTCTGCCTCCCATGCCGCCCCATGTGTATGCATGTCTGCACTGTGCCGATTCTAAGTGTCTGAGCATGCCCAGTAAGCAGCTGTGTAGATGGACACACAGTACAGTGCACACCGCGAATGTCTGCATTGATACCCTGGGTGCATGCCTGTTTCCCCTTCGCAACTGCCACGTCTGTGGCATGGCCGGGTTGCTGTTGTGTGGCTGGACACACACGACGGTCCACATTCTGCCTCCCATGCCATCGCCCCATGTGTATGCATGTCTGCACTGTGCCGATTCTAAGTGTCTGAGCATGCCCAGTAAGCAGCTGTGTAGATGGACACACAGTACAGTGCACACCGCGGCCGACTGCGTTGATACCCCGTGAGCATGTCTGTCTCCCCTTCGCAACCGCTAGGTGTGAGAGGCATGGCCAGTACACCTGTCGGGGGTACACACGACAGTCGGCACCGATGTCTGCTACTAGGCATGTAGCCATGGCCAATGACATCCTGCATAGCCATGGTGACCATCCAGGTGACTCATATGTGGCTGTCATGCCACATTGGCTGCCTACATCCTGCACGCCGGATGCCCTCTCATAGGGTATACTGTCATGTGGTGCATCCCGTATTCATGTCGTGATGTACTGCTCCGTAGTTAGTTGGTATTCCTGACTGCAGCACTACCGTGTTACTGTACGGCCACCTTGGGATGGTAACAGGCTGTGTGACTGCGCACTCTGTCTTCATTCCCTATCGGCCGCATTGCCTCTGCAGATGATACCACCCACCTAGGGGTATGCCTCCTGACAGTGCTGTGCTCAGTAATCCCGGTAGCGCGTTCTGTAAATGCATCATGCTGTAGTGAGTTCATGTAGGTAGGCGTAGGTTCGACTCCCGGCCCTTCCCTGTGTGTGTGTGTGTGTGTGTGTGTGTGTGTGTGTGTGTTTCCAGCTGCCTCTGCAGATGAACATGCTTTTAGACGCTTCGCAACACATACCTTGGCTATTGCCAGCTATTCCCTTACGGGTGATGTCACCCGCCTAGAAGTATGCCTCTGACAGCACTGTGCTCAGTAATCTCGGTAGTACGTTCTGTAAATGCTTCATGCTGTAGTGAGTTCATGTAGGTAGGCGTAGGTTCGACTCTCAGCCCTTCCCTGTGTGTGTGTGTGTGTGTTTCCAGCTGCCTCTGCAGATGAACATGCTTTTAGACGCTTCGCAACACATACCTTGGCTATTGCCAGCTATTCCCTTACGGGTGATGTCACCCGCCTAGAAGTATGCCTCTGACAGCGCTGTGCTCAGTAATCTCGGTAGCGCATTCTGTAAATGCTTCATGCTGTAGTGAGTTCATGTAGGTAGGCGTAGGTTCGACTCTCGGCCCTTCCCTGTGTGTGTGTGTGTGTGTGTTTCCAGCTGCCTCTGCAGATGAACATGCTTTTAGATGCTTCGCAACACATACCTTGGCTATTGCCAGCTATTCCCTTACGGGTGATGTCACCCGCCTAGAAGTATGCCTCTGACAGCGCTGTGCTCAGTAATCTCGGTAGCGCATTCTGTAAATGCTTCATGCTGTAGTGAGTTCATGTAGGTAGGCGTAGGTTCGACTCTCGGCCCTTCCCTGTGTGTGTGTGTGTGTGTGTGTGTGTGTGTGTGTGTGTGTTTCCAGCTGCCTCTGCAGATGAACATGCTTTTAGACGCTTCGCAACACATACCTTGGCTATTGCCAGCTATTCCCTTACGGGTGATGTCACCCGCCTAGAAGTATGCCTCTGACAGCGCTGTGCTCAGTAATCTCGGTAGCGCATTCTGTAAATGCTTCATGCTGTAGTGAGTTCATGTAGGTAGGCGTAGGTTCGACTCTCGGCCCTTCCCTGTGTGTGTGTGTGTGTGTGTGTGTGTTTCCAGCTGCCTCTGCAGATGAACATGCTTTTAGACGCTTCGCAACACATACCTTGGCTATTGCCAGCTATTCCCTTACGGGTGATGTCACCCGCCTAGAAGTATGCCTCTGACAGCGCTGTGCTCAGTAATCTCGGTAGCGCGTTCTGTAAATGCTTCATGCTGTAGTGAGTTCATGTAGGTAGGCATAGGTTCGACTCTCGGCCCTTCCCTGTGTGTGTGTGTGTGTGTGTGTGTGTGTGTGTGTGTTTCCAGCTGCCTCTGCAGATGAACATGCTTTTAGACGCTTCGCAACACATACCTTGGCTATTGCCAGCTATTCCCTTACGGGTGATGTCACCCACCTAGAAGTATGCCTCTGACAGCACTGTGCTCAGTAATCTCGGTAGCGTTCTGTAAATGCTTCATGCTGTAGTGAGTTCATGTAGGTAGGCGTAGGTTCGACTCTCGGCCCTTCCCTGTGTGTGTGTGTGTGTGTGTTTCCAGCTGCCTCTGCAGATGAACATGCTTTTAGACGCTTCGCAACACATACCTTGGCTATTGCCAGCTATTCCCTTACGGGTGATGTCACCCGCCTAGAAGTATGCCTCTGACAGCGCTGTGCTCAGTAATCTCGGTAGCGCATTCTGTAAATGCTTCATGCTGTAGTGAGTTCATGTAGGTAGGCGTAGGTTTGACTCTCGGCCCTTCCCTGTGTGTGTGTGTGTGTGTGTGTGTGTGTGTGTGTTTCCAGCTGCCTCTGCAGATGAACATGCTTTTAGACGCTTCGCAACACATACCTTGGCTATTGCCAGCTATTCCCTTACGGGTGATGTCACCCGCCTAGAAGTATGCCTCTGACAGCACTGTGCTCAGTAATCTCGGTAGCGCGTTCTGTAAATGCTTCATGCTGTAGTGAGTTCATGTAGGTAGGCGTAGGTTCGACTCTCGGCCCTTCCCTGTGTGTGTGTGTGTGTGTGTGTGTGTTTCCAGCTGCCTCTGCAGATGAACATGCTTTTAGATGCTTCGCAACACATACCTTGGCTATCAGCGGCCATTCCTTTACGGATGTTGTCACCCACCTGTACATGTGCCTCTGACGGTGGTGTGTTCGGTGGTCCACGTAGCGCATTCCATACCTGTGTCATACTTTTGTGCGGTTGGGTATGTGGGGGTGTGGTCAATCACCATGCCTGCCACATGTGTGTGTGTGTCCATGCTCCCAGCTGCATGGGTTCATAGGGTATGGCTTTGAGGTTTCCGCAGAACACTCATATCCTGCCGCCATCCCTGTGTTTGTGGATGGTGAGACGCAGCTCGTGTACTGCTTGTGTGCCTGCTGTGGTTGGCGACCTCCGTAGCGTGTTCTCCACGTGCACCCTGCTATGGTGTGGTGGGGTGGTGCTGTGTACGTTACACTCACGGGCTTGCCACATGTGTCCGTCTGTATCTCTGTCATTGTATATCTACCTATGTTGTGCCCGTAGTGCTGCTCTTGCATGGACAGCTGTCTTTCCCATGTATCGCATATTTGCACGGCTGACACATAGAACTGTGGTACGATGCATATCCACTCATTGTCCATGCACCGTCCGTATTCCAGAACACCCTAAAGACATCTGCTGGATATCGTGGCAGACAGCTATCCTTGCTGTACTGACACTGTACCCATACACGCCATAAACCTTGTGTGTAATTGCCTATTTATGGTGTGTGTATGTCTACCTGTGCTGTATGCATGGCCGTGTGTGTGTCCCGCTATAGCCATCTGTGCAGGTGTCGCCACTATGGGTAATCCTTGTGGACCGCTGTTTCATGTGCACGTCTGCACATACCTGCAGACCGTACTACCCCTCCTACGGCAGCGGCCTTAGATCGACTGCTGCCCTAGGCTGTAGGGCTCCATGGCGCCCACCACCACAACACATGGTGCCCCCATCTTGGTATACCTACATGACACACCTACTAGACAGGTGGCCCTACTAGTGCGGCGCCCTGGGCAGCCGCAGGATTGGCGTATGCCTACGGCCGGCTATGAGCACATCACAAGGCATACGTCTGCATTCAGTGTTTTACAATGGCTAGGTTATAATACCAGAGGGGGGACCTCATCAGGTATGCTATAGAATGCGGATTTAGATGGATTATTAGGTGGAGGGTTGGCCACACACCAGGGCTGACCGATGGAACACTGATGAGGCCTCTTTTGAGAAGCAGGTGGATTAAACCCCCCGTAAGAGGAATGTAGTTTAGGTACAGATGTAGAGTTAACACACATTTGTCCACTCTTTCAGTTCTGTACCACTGTATTACAGTGATATGATATGCATATCTTCTATATATATTGTTAGATCTTTGATTGATGAGTATTAGGCATAGTACAATATCATATAATACATGTGTTAATAGGATGTTTTCTGAGATGTTAATATATGTGTGTGTAGTTAACATTGCGTCTGTGCTTTCTATGCTGTGGTTACATGTTCATTGTTTGCTGAGAAAGTAACAAATGAAAGTGTAAGGGGGGATATTTAAAGCCTGGATGCTTCTATGTTATGTGTAAGTCTCACGGAGCCTACGGGTGAAAGCGCTTACATGTCTATGAAGTAACCTTTGTATACCATTTGTGACCTGTCGTGGACAATGTCTACGTTGACTGTTTCATCTACCTATGTGTGATTTGGATTGTGTGCCATAAGGTGCCAGCGGGTCTTTGATGTTGATTAGGTGTATTCCATGGTCAATTGACATTAATCCTATTAATTCACTGAAGGATGTTCTTCATAGGTGGGAACGCCATAGTTTGACCATCCTATGACTTTCCTAGCTGACGTTGTTATTGTGCCATTGGTATGTGTTCCACAGGTCACCCATTTGTTCCGCGGTATGGAAGCGAGTGATCCCCATTTTGGTGCTGGCAGATTGAGTGCTGTGTACGCCGGTATTCGCACAGTGGTCTGGCTTTGTATGGGGAGTGTCTACTGTAGTCCCTATCTGTATTTCCTGTGTTATGCCTCACTGCAGCTGTGTGATTCCACCAGGTTTGCAGTTATGGGTGCCATCTTGGTCCTACGCTTGTCCATCCCTGGCGATTGCCTACTGGACACTGGTATAGAGCAGTACACATTTCACACCTGCATTTAGCATTAGCCGGTGGATGCTTTGCACAATTAGTGGGGAGTAAGGCACGTGCTACTCCCACATCCCTCCCACGGTGCGGGACAACGTATTATCTGCCAAACAACACCGAGCCCCATTTCTGCATACCCAGGATCCCATGGCTGCAACCCTCGACGGTACCCATTACACATCCGTCATGTGTGCGGGAATGGGATGTGGACGCACCTCTATGGACTCTACAATCTGGGAATTTCTGTTCATATGTCCTGCATTCCGTGGACAGTTGTCATCAACCTTGAACACGCTGGAGGTGCATATGTCTGGCTGTACCGTAGTCACGGCTGTCAGTTCTTCTGGGTCTCTCGATCGCAGCTGGTTGACATTGCGTACGGATGAATCTTTGGGGTCCTACTATGAACACCAATGTGCATAGAACTTTGTAGAAGTTGTTGGACTGTGTCCATCTGGCCAGTGGGTTTGACTGCTGCTGTATGTTCCCCAATCGCGGATGTCTGCTTGCTACCCATATTATGTAGTGCTACGTTAACCAGGTTATTCTAAACTGAAACCAGATGGTGTAAATCCAATGATGCAGGCTAGGAAATGCTTTAACTAATCCTCAGATGTCCCATTAGGAAATTTCCGCCACTGTATTGTCAAAATAACACAACCAAAACATGTAGATCCTATTAATTCATTGAAGGATGTTCTTTATAAGCGTGAACGCCATAGTTTAAGGATCCTATGACTTTCCTAGTTGACGTTGTTGGTGTGCCATTAGTATGTGTTCCGCAGGTCGCCCATTTGTTCCGCAGTATGGTAGCGAGTGATCCCCATTTTCTTGCTGGCAGATTGAGTGCTGTGTATGCTGGTATTCACACGGCAGTCTGACTTTGTATGTGGAGTCTCTACTGTAGTCCCTATCTGTATTCCCTGTGTTATGCCTTACTACAGCTGTGTAATTCCACCAGGTTTGCAGTTATGGGTGCCATCTTGGTCGTACGTTTGTCCATCCATGGGAAATGCCTACAGGACACTGGTATAGGGCTGTACCCATTTCACAGCTGCATTTAGCATTCTCCGGTGGATGATTTGCATTATTGGTGGGGGGTAAGGCATGTGCTATACCCACATCCCTCCCACGGGGCGGGACAACGGATTATCTGCCAAACAACACCGAGCCCCATTTCTGCATACCCACGATCCCATGGCTGCAGCCCTCGACGGTACCCATTATACATTCTTCATGTGTGCGGGACTGAGATGTGGACGCACTTCTATGGACTCGGCCATATGGGTATTTCTGCTCATATGTCCTGCATTTCATGGACACCTGTCATCAACCTTAAACACGCTGGTGGTGCATATATCTAACTGTGCCATAGTCACGGCTGTTACTCCTTCAGCGTCGCTCGCTCCATCACGTTTCTATTGCATAGGGTTAAATTTTTGGGTCCTACAATGGACACCAATGTGCATATGTAAAGTGTAGAACCTGTTGGACTGTGTCCATCTGGCCAGTGGGTTTGACTGCTGCTGTATGTTCCCCAATCGCGGATGTGTGTTTGACTACACATATTATGTAGTGCTACGACATCCAGGTCTTTCAAACCTGAAACCAAATGGTGTACATCCAAAGATGCAGGTTAGCAACTGCTTTACATAATCCTCAGAAGTCACAATAGGAAATATCCGCCACTGTATTGTCAAAATAACACCACCATAACATGTAGATCCTATTAATTCATTGAAGGATGTTCTTTATATGTGGGTACGCCATAGCTTAACCATCCTATAACCTTCCTAGTTGACGTTGTTGGTGTGCCATTAGTATGTGTTCCGCAGATCGCCCATTTGTTCCGCAGTATGGAAGCGAGTGATCCCCATTTTCTTGCTGGCAGATTGAGTGCTGTGTACGCCGGTATTCGCACGCAGGTCTGGCTTTGTATGGGGGGGTGTACTGTGGTCCCTATCTGTATTTCCTGTGTTATGCCTTACTGCAGCTGTGGAATTACACCGGGTTTGCAGTTATGGGTGACCATCTTGGTCGTACGTTTGTCCGTCCATGGGAATTGCCTACTGGACACTGGTATAGGGCTGTACACATTTCACAGCTGCATTTAGCATTCTCCGGTGGATGATTTGCATTATTAGTGGGGAGTAACGCATGTGCTATACCCACATCCCTCCCACGGGGCGGGACGACGGATTATCTGCCAATCAACACCGAGCCCCATTTCTGCATACCCACGATCCCATGGCTGCAACCCTCGACGGTACCCATTGCACATCCTTCATGTGTGCGGGAATGGGATGTGGACGCACGTCTATGGACTCGGCAATCTGGGGAGTCCTATTCATATGTCCTGCATTTCATGGACACTTGTCATCAACCTTGAACACGCTGGTGGTGCATATATCTAGCTGTGCCGTAGTCACGGCTGTCAGTTCTTCTGGGTCTCTCGATCGCAGCCGGTTGACATTGCGTACGGATAAATTTTTGGGGTCCTACAATGGACACCAATGTGCATATGTAAAGTGTAGAACTTGTTGGACTGTGTCCATCTGGCCAGTGGGTTTGACTGCTGCTGTATGTTCAGCAATCACGGATGTCTGTTTGAGTACCCATATTATGTAGTGCTACGTAAACCGGGTTTTTCTACACTGAACCCAAATGGTGTAAATCCAATGATGCAGGCTAACAATTGCTTTAACTAATCCGCAGATGTCCCATTAGGACATTCCCGCCTCTGTATTGTCAAATTAACATGACCAAAACATGTAGATCCTATTAATTCATTGAAGGATGTTCTTTATATGTGGGTACGCCATAGCTTAACCATCCTATAACCTTCCTAGTTGACGTTGTTGGTGTGCCATTAGTATGTGTTCCGCAGGTCGCCCATTTGTTCCGCGGTATGGAAGCGAGTGATCCCCATTTTCTTGCTGGCAGATTGAGTGCTGTGTACGCCGGTATTCGCACGGCGGTCTGACTTTGTATGTGGAGTCTCTACTGTAGTCCCTATCTGTATTCCCTGTGTTATGCCTTACTACAGCTGTGTAATTCCACCAGGTTTGCAGTTATGGGTGCCATCTTGGCCGTACGTTTGTCCATCCATGGGAATTGCCTAATGGACACTGGTATAGGGCTGTACACATTTCACAGCTGCATTTAGCATTCTCCGGTGGATGATTTGCATTATTAGTGCGGAGTAACGCATATGCTATACCCACATCCCTCCCACGGGGCGGGACAACGGATCATCTGCCAATCAACACCGAGACCCATTTCTGCATACCCACGATCCCATGGCTGCAACCCTCGACGGTACCCATTGCACATCCTCCATGTGTGCGGGAATGGGATGTGGACGCACTTCTATGGACTCGACAATCTGGGGATTTCTGTTCATATGTCCTGCATTTCATGGACAGTTGTCATCAACCTTGAACACGCTGGTGGTGCATATATCTAGCTGTGCCGTAGTCACGGCTGTCACTTCATCTGGGTCTCTCGATCGCAGCCGGTTGACATTGCGTACGGATAAATTTTTGGGGTCCTACAATGGACACCAATGTGCATATGTAAAGTGTAGAACATGTTGGACTGTGTCCATCTGGCCAGTGGTTTTGACTGCTGCTGTATGTTCCCCAATCGCGGATGTCTGTTTGACTACCCATATTATGTAGTGCTACGAAACCCATGTTTTTCTACAATTAACCCAAATGGTGTTAATCTAATGCTGCAGGTTGGCAACTGCTTTAACTAATCCTCAGAAGTCCCAGTAGGACATATACGCCACTGTATTGTCAATATAACACAGCCGGAACATGTAGAACCTATTAATTCATTGAAGGATGTTCTTTATAAGCGGGAACGCCAGTGTTTAAACATCCTATGACCTTCCTAGTTGACGTTGTTGGTGTGCCATTAGTATGTGTTCCACAGGTCGCCCATTTGTTCCGCAGTATGGCAGCGAGTAATCCCCATGTTGTTGCTGGCAGATTGAGTGCTGTGTACGCCGGTATTCGCACGGCGGTCTGACTTTGTATGGGGAGTATCTACTGTCGTTCCCATCTGTATTTCCTGTGTTATGCCTTACTGCAGCTGTGTAATTCCACCGGGTTTGCAGTTATGGGTGCCATCTTGGTCCTACGCTTGTCCATCCCTGGCGATTGCCTACTGGACACTGGTATAGAGCAGTACACATTTCACACCTGCATTTAGCATTAGCTGGTGGATGCTTTGCACAATTAGTGGTGAGTAAGGCACGTGCTACTCCCACATCCCTCCCACGGTGTGGGACAACGTATTATCTGCCAAACAACACCGAGCCCCGTTTCTGCATACCCAGGATCCCATGGCTGCAACCCTCGACGGTACCCATTACACATCCGTCATGTGTGCGGGAATGGGATGTGGACGCACCTCTATGGACTCTACAATCTGGGAATTTCTGTTCATATGTCCTGCATTTCGTGGACAGTTGTCATCAACCTTGAACACGCTGGAGGTGCATATGTCTGGCTGTACCGTAGTCACGGCTGTCAGTTCTTCTGGGTCTCTCGATCGCAGCTGGTTGACATTGCGTACGGATGAGTCTTTGGGGTCCTACTATGAACACCAATGTGCATATGTAAAGTGTAGAACTTGTTGGACTGTGTCCATCTGGCCAGTGGGTTTAACTGCTGCTGTATGTTACCCAATCGTGGCTGACTGTTTGACTACACATATTATGTAGTGCTACGACAACCAGTTTATTCTGAACTGAACCCAAATGGTGTAAATCCGATGATGCAGGTTAGCAACTGGTTTAAATAAACCTCAGAAGTCCCGATGTGAGATATCCGCCACTGTATTGTCAAAACTAACACCACCAAAACATGTAGATCCTACTAATTCATTGAAGGATGTTCTTTATAAGTGGGAACGCCATAGTTTAACCATCCTATGACCTTCCTAGTTGACGTTGTTGGTGTGCCATTAATATGTGTTCCACTGGTCGCCCATATGTTCCACGGTATGGAAGCGAGGGATCCCCATATTCTTGCTAGCAGACTGGGTGCTGTGTACGCCGGGATTCGCACGGCGGTCTGGATTTCTATGGGGAGTGTCTACTGTAGTTGCCATCTGTATTTCCTGTGTTATGCCTTACTGCAGCTGTGTAATTCCACCGGGCTTGCAGGTATGGGTGCCATCCTGGTCGTAGGCTTGTCCATCCATGGGAATTGCCTACTGGACACTGGTATGGCCTGTACACATTCCACACCTGCATTTAGCATTATCCAGTGGATGCTTTGCATTATTAGTGGGGAGTAGGTCATGTGCTACACCCACATCCCTCCCACTGGGCGGGACAACGGATTATCTGCCAAACAACACCGAGCCCCATTTCTGCATACCCAGGATCCCATGGCTGCAACCCTCGACAGTACCCATTACACATCCTTCATGTGTGCGGGACTGGGATGTGGACGCACATCTATGGACTCGTCGATCTGGGGATTTCTGTTCATATGTCCTGCATTTCATGGACACTTGTCATCAACCTTAAACACGCTGGTGGTGCATATGTCTAACTGTGCCATAGTCACGGCTATCGCGTCATCTGGTGGACGGTAACGGCTGGATGGAATTCTGTTAGGATAAATTTTTGGGTCCTACAATGGACACCAATGTGCATATGTAAAGTTAGATGTTGCTGGACTGTGTCCAACTGGCCAGTGGTTTTGACTGCTGCTGTATGTTCCCCAATCGCGGATGTCTGTTTGACTACCCATACTACGTGGTGCTACGTAAACCAGGTTTTTTAGAACTGAGAACAAATGGTGTACATCCAAAGATGCAGGTTAGCAACTGCTTTAAATAAACCTCAGATGTCCCAATAGGAAATATCCGTCACTGTATTTTCAACATAACACCACCAGAACATGTTGATCCCCTATGTATTCATTGAAGCATGTTTTCTTTATAAGTGGGAACGCCATAGTTTACATATCCTAGTTGACGTTGTTGGTGTGCCATTAGTATGTGTTCCACAGGTCGCCCATTTGTTCCGCAGTATGGTAGCGAGTGATCCCCATTTTGTTGCTGGCAGATTGAGTGCTGTGTACGCCGGTGTTCGCACGGCGGTCCAACTTTGTATGGGGAATGTCTACTGTAGTCCCTATGTGTATTTCCTGTGTTATGCCTTACTGCGGCTGTGTAATTCCACCGGGTTTGCAGTTATGGGTGCCATCTTGGTCATACGCTTGTCCATCCATGAGAATTGCCTACTGGACACTGGTATAGGGCTGTACACATTTCACACCTGCATTTAGCATTATCCGGTGGATGCTTTGCATTATTAGTGGGGAGTAAGGCAGGTGCTACACCCACATCCCTCCCACGGGGCGGGACGACGGATTATCTGCCAAACAACACCGAGCCCTGTTTCTACATACCCAGGATCCCATGGCTGCAACACTCGACGGTACCCATTACACATCCTTCATGTGTGCGGGACTGGGATGTGGACGCACTTCTATGGACTCGGAACTCTGGGGATTTCTGTCCATATGTCCTGCATTTCATGGACACTTGTCATCAACCGTAATAACGCTGGTGGTGCATATGTCTAGCTGTGCCGTAGTCACGGCTGTCGCTTCTTCTGGTTGAACGATAACAGCTATATGATGTTCCATAGGTATCAATTTTTGGGTCCTACAATGGACACCAATGTGCATATGTAAAGTGTAGAACTTGTTGGACTGTGTCCATCTGTGCGGTGGTTTTGACTGAACTTCCTAGTTGACGTTGTTGGTGTGCCATTAGTATGTGTTCCACAGGTCGCCCATTTGTTCCGCAGCATGGCAGCGAGTAATCCCCATTTTGGTGCTGGCAGATTGAGTGCTGCATACGCCGGTATTCGCACGGCGGTCCGACTTTGTATGGGGAGTGTCCACTGTAGTTACCACCTGTATTTCCTGTGTTATGCCTTCCTGCAGCTGTGTAATTCCACCGGGTTTGCAGTTATGGGTGCCATCTTGGCCGTACGTTTGTCCGTCCATGAGAAATGCCTACTGGACACTGGTATAGGGCTGTACACATTTCACAGATGCATTTGGCATTCTCCAGTGGATGTTTTGCATTATTAGTGGGGGGTAAGGCATGTGCTATACCCACATCCCTCCCACGGGGCGGGACAACGGCTTATCTGCCAAACAACACCGAGCCCCATTTCTGCATACCCAGGATCCCATGGCTGCAACACTCGACAGTACCCATTACACATCCTTCATGTGTGCGGGACTGGGATGTGGACGAACGTCTATGGACTCGGCAGTCTGGGGTTTTCTGTTCATATGTCCTGCATTACATGGACACTTGTCATCAACATTAAACACGCTGGTGGTGCATATGTCTAGCTGTGCCGTGGTCACGACTGTCGCTTCTGCTGGTTGAACGATGACGGCTGGATGGTATTCCGTACGGGACAATTTTTGGGTCCTACAATGGACACCAATGTGCATATGTAAAGTGTAGAACTTGTCGGACTGTGTCCATGTGGCCAGTGGTGTTGACTGCTGCTGTATGTTCCCCAATCGCGGATGTCTGCTTGACTACCCATAGTGTGTAATGCTACGGAAACCAGGTTTTCCAAAACCAGAACCAAATGGTGTACATCCAACGATGCAGGTTAACAACTGCTTTAAATAATCCCCAGAGGTCCCAGTAGGGAAGTATCGCCACTTTATTGTCAGAATGACACCACCATAACAGGTAGATCATGAGCACTTTGGCCCGGTCTTACCGGCCATTTGCAAGTGTAATTAGCAGAAACATATCACTAAATGAATAATAATACATATTTTAATACTGAAGTTAACCTATGTTATTTGGACAATGGCTTCTGCTATTGACATACGATGCTGTGGGTGGTGCCGGTTACCATACACATGGCTTTCTCAAAGGCTGAATTCACAATTCTAAACACTACTGTGGTCTCCTTTAAGGACCCTGAGCCAGTGGTCAACATTACTCAAGCCACTGCATCACTTACATATGCCTTCTACCGGCACCTACAGGACTGCATGGATCAGGCATTCCCTTACCCAACTGTGGGTCTTTGTACCAATGCCAAGCATCCAGTGTGGTGTACCCCAGCCATACACAAGCTGTACAACGAGAGGAGGTGGCTACTACAAGGCAGAGCAGACTCCTTGTGAGGTATGACACCCTTGCTCATTATATGTGAAGAGCTACAGGCTCTCATGACATAGTCCGGGGCAGGTTCCACAGATATATCTCCAAGGACTCGACAGACAATCATACGGCCTTCATTAGCTGTGCTGGACACCTGGGAGGTAACTCCCAAACTCCCAGATATGCTCTGACTGGGTTCACAATGATGTGGAGTTTACTGAACATACACACATTGCCAACATACTGGCTGACAGGTTCGGTGAAGACATCTCCACCCCCCCCCACATGGAGAGATGTCTGTACCAGCGGATTGTGGCCCCCGAATGTTCTGTAACGCACGGGTGGGACATGCTCTCTCCAAGGTAGTGAACACAGCATCCATGGGACCTGCTGGTGTCCCGACTGTGTACTCCGCGATCTCATTGAGGAATTGGACCCACAGTTAGGACAGCTGTTTAATCTTAGCCTCACTTCGGGTAACGTACCCAAGTTGTGGCGCACGGCGACTGTAGTCCCAATTCACAGGGCCAGTGCCTCCACTGACCCTGGTTATTACCGTCCCATTAGCATGAGAAGACTTATCTGCAAAGACATGGGGAAGGATCATACTGCGGCCCATAGATGACGACATAGGGGACCTGCATACTTTGCATCCAACCCAGTTTGGCTTGATCAGGGGCGGATCATGCATTTAATTCCTGGTTGATGTTTTAGGGACAGTCACCGAGGCCATTGATGAGGGTCATGCAGTCCATACAGCCTACCTCGACCTGGCAAAGGCCTTCAACACAATACCTCCCTCGGGTATCATTGATAAACCCATCGGCTTGGATGTGAACACGTACATCGCAGGATGGGTTGCAAACTGGCAAGGTGACACAACCCACGCGGTCATAGTTGCTGGCAGCATGTCAGACTTACTGCCTGTCACAGGCGGTGTCCCACGGGGCTCTGCCCTGGGTCCACTCTTTTTCTACATCTACATTTCAACAGTACAAGCACACACAGGGGTGTTATAGCTGACATTGTTTGTAGATGACTGCGAACCGGGTGCCATAGTGGGATGGACATCTGACACAGATATCCTTCAAAGGGGCCTCACAGATATGGATATCTGATGTCAGGGACATGGCCTACAGCTAAATGCCGGGTAATGCATAGTCATACCCATCGGGAAGAACAAGGTCACCCCTGTCCACCATATGGGTGGCAGTCCACTGAGCATGGGGGGAATTACCAGGGATCTGGGGACCCAGGTTGTCAGTCACCATTCGTTCAACACACACGTTGCTATCGTGGTTCGGTAGAACTTCTACATTGCCCACCTGATCGTGCAGGGATTCACATCTAGATCAGGGTAGGTCATCGTCTCCTTGTACTCATTACTCATTACACCTATGATTGAGTACATTGCCCCATTCGGAAGGTATCTGACCCGACACCTACAGCAGCTGGGAAGGCCCCATAGGTTCATCGTCAGACAGATGCAGGGTGTCAGGGATTTCTGTTATGCTGCCCCACTGTAAGGACTCCTGCTCCATTCAGTCACATACCTCTTGTTCAGTGGTGACCTGTGCCTGACATACGAGGCCATGTCGACCCATATTTGATGACTATGCTTCACCTACTGGATCTACATCCCTCAGAACCACAAGGGCAGGTGACGTGAACCTTGACACGGTCATTAATAGAATGTGTTGGAATGACACATACATCACCCAGACACTCACTATGCTGTGGAACAACATCACAGTACATGTGAGGCAGAGAACCTTGCTAGCCTTGTTCGAGGGGGATCTTGTCCGTTGGATGGGGGATTGCAGATATACCCCAGGGATTACATCATTGTCACTGCTTGACAGAGGTACAGCAATATAATAGGCATTTTATCTCCAGACTGGAGGGTTGGCAAAGGAAACCTAACTATGGCCTAGGGTTATGGCTGCCCTTGGGTAGATAGCCTACTCTGTACCTATGGACCTATGAACCTATGTTCATAGTTTGTCCCATTCACACTTGTCTATCCCCTATCCTCATTCTTATGTGTATATTTCTGTGGCACGTGATTGAACTATGTATTACCTGCAGGTATGCTGTCTACAGTGCACATACGTCACGGTTGATTACAGTGTATCTGTGTACCTACCTCTGTGATACTGAGGACTACCACACATCCTTCACAGCATTACATGCATATGTCCATTCTATTATTCTTTGGCCTGAGGGGGGGTGTTAAGGCAATGGTTACACGTGTCCCTGTTTGTGCGCGCGTCATGGTGGTCTTTGACCAGCCTCCGTTGCTGTTGTGGGATGGACGGTAGTGTTGGTGTGTGTTTGGCATGTGTTTTCACTGCCGGTACATCTGTGGGAGGTGGGGTTGGCACATGTTCCTCTTTGCAGGGGGCCCCATCCTGGACATTTGTGTCATGCATCAACACTTGGCACGTGCCATATGTCCTGTGCTATTCCCACAGTCGTGTATGCCTTCCTGCATTACTACTGCGTGTTACTGGCTGTTTGTATCTGGTACACATGGCTATTATGGTGGATAGCTTGGCCTATTCCCATGCTATGACATACCCATCCATCCACGCATATACATGTTATTCCGTCCTTTGTGTTGGCCGTGGGTGTTTGGCCGTCCGGCAACGCTACTCTCAACATGTGATGTCCCACCTTCCCCTTCTGTGCCTGTGGCACCCTGTTGGGGCGTCTTGCTTGGTAGGCAGATGTTCCGCCATATGTGTTGTGTTTGACATGTCTGCATAGCTAATCATCGGTACGGTGGCTGAACATACCGCCTTGTCCAGATGTGTACAGTTATGGGCACCGTGGCGTGTGCACGCCTATGGGGTTTCGACAGGTCCATACCACATGCGGGATGCACACATTCTGCCGACACATTCACATGCAGCCATTTGGATATCTGTACCTGAGGTGGGATGTTAACATGTGGGGTACATATTTGCCCACGTGGCACTGCCTAGGACAATACTTCTTACTACATTTCAGGTATGCCCATTGTGTGTAGGTGTGTAGCTGCGCAAGGCTGCTAGCTGGGTTGGGTGCACGGTCGTACATGGGTGCGGGTTACATGCTATGACGGGGCTGTTGTGTATTACATTTGCATGCATGAGTTCTGCTTCTGGATATTACACTTAGGCATACGCCGTCCTATGTGTATGCGACGAGCACGTTGCTGGGTGTGGTACATGTTGCTATGCACATGTTTGCCTGTGTTTAGGGTATCTTGTTTCCTTCTTGTTGTTATATCGACACGGCTACCCGGCTGTGTACTCTCACTACTGCTGGTGACCATGCCCATGTCGCTACTTCTATGTCGGTGCGGCGAGCTGACATGCTGCGGTACACCTTCACTGGGTATGCCCACTGACAGTGCATTGCGGAACGGACACGGTATTACGCATATCCTTTGTTCCTTGGATGGGTACACTTAGGACTTCGTGGGTTAATGTTTGGTTCTCCGTTTTGTGTGTACGGGTACTATGTTGCATAGTCTGCATAAGTTTCATTATCCACGGGCCCTGGCTGGTGCGGTTACTATTGCAGGTGGACTATGGCAGTCAGCACTTTAGGTTGCTCATCGCCTGCCGGCTTGGCCATGCCTCCGGACGCATCCTACTTGGGCTCGCTCACGTGCCCTCCGCACGTGTCTGTGGTTGCGGCGCGCACTCATTACTATGCATATGGCGCTGCTACGCCGATTATTCACTGCACTGCCGGCGCAAGCCTTACACCGGCCTTGTGCCAAGCTTCATGAATCCCAGGGAGTGTTTATGACAAGTTCACTGACAGTCCCTGTAATCTGAGTTCTGGTGTTGAAAATATATGCATAACAAGGTACTAATCACATTCAAAACCAAAGTGTGGTAAATCACCTAAGTCAGAACTGATGCCAATTAACCAGAAAAGGATATCTGAATCATCTATTAGGGAACAGGGCATAATTTGTCTTATAGCATAAAACATTAAAAGCCACAATGGGCAAACCCTAGGGCAAAACCACAATATGCGAGTGTAACAGGCAGCATCAGCCCCACAGTGCTAACAACATGCATTCCTTTGCCCAGACAGCTCACTGAACCTTACCAGGGTAAAATGCCAACTACAATTCATCTTTTGATAAATAAATGAAGAAAATGTAGGAAGATGTTGTCATTAATGAGTTTCATGCACTGTATCCAACCGTGGATAGGTATTGAATTTTATACATTGTTTCCAATTTATCTTGGAGTTGAAAGATTAATAGATTGGGTACCAGTACAATCCTCAGGTACCATTTACTCAAGTTACTCAACTGGGTATTGCATGCATCCATCACAACCACAGTAGAGGGGGCTTGCTGGATCTGTATGTCCCAGTGTTAGGGAGCCCTTTGCTAAAATAGAAGAATTAATTTGCATGAATTGCCACTAGAGTAGCACGCTAGACTTAAATTTATTAGTTTAGCCCTCAGTTCCATAACAGAATGAAACATACTGGTTTTGGCATTCCATACATTTTTTTATAAATAATATACCAGATTTATTCCAGATTATCCACCATATAGTTATCTGATCTATTTTAAAAACATCAATACTCCATAAAAGAGATTCTACATCATTCCCCCATGAACACTATACCTTTAGTCCACCATTTACCAAGGAATCTTTTTTCAAATTCTCTCGCATCTCACACCTTGCAAGAGAGGGTTGTCAACATAACCCCAATTGCCAAAAGGACTGGTACCCAAAGTTGTGAGGGTTGACTGCATGCCCTCTCATAACAGTTTCCCCATTACAGACACTCCATATGCAAATAGATCTGGTGCACAGAACTTGCACAAGGAGTTTGGTATCACCAGCTTTCTACAGCTTATCTGTGGAGATTTGTTGTTCCATACATATCTACCTATCCACCAGTGGCAGAGCAGGATGTACCTGGAAACCAAGACATTAGGTATATGCAACAGAATAAATAGAATTTTAGCTGCAATGAACATTGTGAGTGCCTGTATTTTGTTAGGGAAGAGTAAATTGGCCCTAGACAGCTAGAAGAGAGATTGAGTGAGATCTACTAGACCTCTCTGGCTCAAAGGAAAGACATCCAACTTGTCAACATTCACCTTTAGCCCAGTATAAAATTCAGCCATGTGGAAGAAATGCATTACTCACTGCACATGAGTTACTGGGTCCCTAAGACAGACTCACAGTTGTTTGCAGACTAAGTGGTAAGGGGACTAGGATACCTGTAATTAGTATCCACATATGCTGAAAATGAGTCTTAAGACATTGTTCTAATGCAAAAGCCTCCAGCATAAAAACAGGACAGGAAAATGGACACACTTGTCTGGTGATGCTCTGAAGTTAAACATCCAGGGAAAGGACTCCATTTGAGTAAACCTGCTTAGCTGGGTTTTGATACTTTAACTTGCAAAGGGTAATAATGTACTGTGTATGGCATTTTAAGGAACTTCCAAGACCCAGAGTCAAAGGCCTTGTAAAAATCCATTAGTACCGCTGCCACTGAGAGGTTCTGCTTGGGACAGAATGCTTGTACACTAAGCCGTATGCGAACCTAATCAGTGCTCCTACCTGTCCCTTAATGAACCTCTGGTTATTTCTACCAATACATTGAGGAAGGAGCTTATCCATTCTACTGGACAAGATTTGGGTAATTACTTTAAGATCTGTCTGTAAAGGTGGGATTGGTCAAAAATTAGAAAGTTTCGAAGAGACGGGCAGGCTTCTGGTACATTAAGGCTTTGGCACATGCTACTGCAGAAGGAAAGCTGGATCTCTCAAAAATAGCCATCCAGAAATTATAAAGGGGAGTTACTAAAGAATTCTGAAAGCAGATGAAAAATTCTGCAGAAAGGCCATCCAGCCCAAGAGCGTTATCCAATGGAAGACTATTCAGGACATGGGAGATCTCCTGTTGAGTCATGAGCACATTCATGGCTCTTACCACTATTTGCAGAAGTTAAGGGAGTGGAATCCTCTTAAAAAGTGCTTAAACTCTATGTCCATATCTCCTCCTTGTAAGTAGGTGCACAAAAAATATTCCTCGAGGAAAATCCTACTAATGTCCTTGGGACTAGAACATATTTGACCTGTATCATTTTTCAGGGCAAAAACACACATATCCCTAGCCAATGCTTTAGATTTTAATGCCAAAAGTTTGGAGGATTTGACTACATGCACCCAAATGGAATAATTTTATTCTTTCCCATTTATTAGTAATCTTCAGATACATCTCTTATTGCATCTCTTCTTTAATGTTTAAATCTCTTGATATGGTCTTATATTCCTAAATCCCTTTCTTTGTGTATTGTTTCATTTTGCTTTCCAGCTGCCGTCCTAAAAGGACACTATTTACTTCTTTCTGTTTCTTCTCTTCCCTAGAAAATATAATGATCCAATGCTTACAACAAACTTTAAATGGTTCCTATTCCTCTATGGGGTTATCATTCCAAGCCTCCCATCTGTTGCAGAAGTCTCTAATCTTAGTTCTAATTGCAGCTATACATTTGGGACTTTTTAAGGAAGATCAAACTTCCACTGAGGAGGCAACTTCTCCTTTGATGGTGTATAAAAACAGTTTTGAACGATCAGAGAAAGGGGAGATGATCCATCTCACAGATTGAGAGGCAGAATGTCCGACTCACTAATTGCCTATCCAGTGGACTAGCTACTCTTAATATTCCTCAGTAAGATAAATCATTCTCTAAAGGAAGATGTGCCCTACAAATAACCATTAAATCCAGTTTGGAAATAACCTCTTTGAGCAACTACAGGGCTTTGCATAAGTAGGTTGCACCAGAAGGGGTTCTATCTATTCACAGGCCAAGCAGTGCAGTGAAGTCCCCTCATGGCAACATTAGTCCAGAGCTGGAGAGAGATTTGATGGTCTTCACACACATGTCAAGTGGGAAAGGGTCATCCTCAATGGGGCCATAAAAATAAGCTAGAATCAAGTGGCAAAAAAAGTGCTAGCACCAAAAGCAGAACCCATCTCCCGCATGCATGTCTGAACTCATTAATGACTATCCAATGTAAAGCTCCATCAGATAAATCACCATCCCTCTCTTAGCTGAGTTCACACAAAGTGCATACCATTTCCCTGTCCATTTAGCAAACACTTTGGATACAAGTGATTTTTTTTCACTTTGTTTTCCTGCAGGGAAAAAAAAAACTTACTGCCTAATTTTGATTGAGATTGCTAAATGTGGCTTTAGCTCACCATGGTGTGGACATCCCTTTCATGCTCCAGCTGATATATTAACCTCAGGCCCTGGCCTACCACATTTCAAACCCTCAACCTGTGAGCTTACTTGAGCTATATTTACTGGCTACCAGTACAAGATACTATTTTTTTGCATATCGTGACAAATACCCTACAATTTTAGGAGTTACCCTGCAGGAATCAGTTAGAAGGCTGCCCAATGCTAAATCACACATTTAATAAGGCAAAGTACAAATAAAGTTAGAACAAGTAATAAATGATAAAATAAAAAAAAACATTAACACAAAAAAAGTAAGAGAAAAAGGGTATAAAACCATGAGAGGCTAATGCCACTTTCCTGCTGTGTGAATATACGTAAGAGGTAAACAAGGCACAACAGTCCAACTTTCCACATATTAGTCCGTGCCTTTAATTTATTACAGATAAGTTCAAAATTACAGAAGTGTCATCCTTAAGCTGATATTCCACCTTACGTCTAAGGTGGTATATGCTCTTTATTGGCCTCATGCTGGCCAAAAATAACATGTATATTCCCACATATTAACTGCATAGTGGCACCAACCTCACAATCTAACCAACCCAAGTTCCAAATAAAGCATCCTGTAGCACATAAAGAACAGAGTCTAGGTCACCTACTTTGCTGGTCAGATGTAAGTTGTGTAGAGACAGCCCCTTGTTACTTGGATTCTATTTGATCAACCTGCACACTTTCCCATGGAGGCTATCTTTTCAGTTTCTATCGCTGCATGGGAAAGAGAGATCTCAAAGTTCGTTGTCTCATTTGCCCTCACCAGAGCCATTAAGTGGGGCAAAGCAGTTGTTATTATCCATAAATGTTGAAAACAGAGCAGACTTTGCTTAAGGAGCCTGCTGTACCACATGTGCTTATCCATCTCCCGTAAAGTTGATTTGCTTGGGAAGCATATGGGCAGCCTTTCTCTCTTCTCACCATTGTTCACCTAGCCGGTGGTATCAGTGCTGCTTCCACATATGTGCTGGGTAGATATGAAGGTTGTTTGGCCAGAAATGCTTCCAGCTATGCCAGATCCAAGGAGTGAATGTGACCTTTAGAAAAAAACAAATCCGGGTGTTGAAGCTGAACCTGGAAGCCCATTGCATGACTATTATGAAGAAATGGGGGCAAAACTTTCCTGTTATAACAGTGTTGCTATAATCTGGTGCTTCTCTGACATGAACTCCTGCCAGCCTAAAGGTATTAATCATCTCTCAACTCTTGTGCAGAATATACTCTCTAGTCATAAAAATCAGGCATTTTATAATAAAATGTCATGGTGTATTCAGATGTTATCCATGTGCTCTCACTATCACAGATGAAAATCCTGCACTCCAAAATTTAGTCAGTTCTGCCCTGATAAACTGAATAGGATCAGTGTCTTCCACTTGCTCTGGCAGGTAGGTCAATGAACCTTAAGTTATTGCACTGAGCTCTATTCTGTAAGTCCTCTACCTTGTGCTGCATTCACCAAGTATGCTTCTGTATGTCCGGTAGATCCTGAGAATGTGCTGCCATTATTGCTGTCTGTTCCCCAATTTATTTTTGCAGAAGCTGAATTGCAGTACTAAGAGCATTCAATTGCACATTGTGGCTGAATATTACATTTTTTTATACGTTGAATCTCCATGGCTGCAGTCTTTAAAATATCAGACAGAACTTCTATTGATGATTGTATGGCAAGAAGTTCTTCTGATACTGTTGCTTGTTCCAAGGCCATACAATGGAAACTGAAAGAACAGTAGCAAATGCCCAGCAAATTTCTTGCTACCATAAAATAAAGAAAACACATTTTTTACAGTCTGTACAGCTAAAACAGAGGGTATGGTGTGGTAAGAACCTCAGGCAGCCCAAATATCACATTGGCATAGACACTACCCTTAGTCATTCTCACATAAACATGCACAAACTCATGCGCGTGCACGGGTCCCCTTCTAAAGACCGAACCACCGATCCCCCGACACAGAAATCACCGACGCCAGATAACCGACAGGTACGTATACCGACAGGGTGATTCGCCGACAGCGGAAAGACCGACAAGGGTAATGTGTGATCGCGACCCGGTAAGTGTGCGACAGTGATGGAGGTAGGAGTGGTCAGGTAAGTGAGTTAGGGTTAGGGTGCAGGTAGGTGAAGTGTGCGTTAGTGTCGGAGCTTGGGCTAGGGGTGGGTAAGTGAGTTAGGGTTAGGGTGCAGGTAGGTGAAGTGTGCGTTGTCGGAGCTTGGGCTAGGGGTGGGTAAGTGAGTTAGGGTTAGGGTGCATGTGGTTGAAGTGTGCGTTAGTGTCGGAGCTTGGGCTAGGGGTGGGTAAGTGAGTTAGGGTTAGGGTGCAGGTAGGTGAAGTGTGCGTTAGTGTCGGAGCTTGGGCTAGGGGTGGGTAAGTGAGTTAGGGTTAGGGTGCAGGTAGGTGAAGTGTGCTTTAGTGTCGGAGCTTGGGCTAGGGGTGGGTAAGTGAGTTAGGGTTAGGGTGCAGGTAGGTGAAGTGTGCGTTAGTGTCGGAGCTTGGGCTAGGGGTGGGTAAGTGAGTTAGGGTTAGGGTGCAGGTAGGTGAAGTGTGCGATAGTGTTAGACCTTAGGGTTAGGGTTTGGGTCAGGGCTAGTGTGTATGCTATGTAGTGTAGTGTGTTGTTTACGTTCCGTGTGTCGGTGTTATGGTGTTCGGTGTTTCGCGTTGTCGGGTTTGTGTGTTGTCAGTTTTCTGGCGTCGGTGATTTCTGTGTCGGGAATCGTCGGTTCGGTCTTTAGAAGTAGACCCGTGTGCACACACACACACACACACACACACACACACACACACACACACACACACACACACACGCACGCACACACGCACACGTGCACACGAGCATGCACACGCACACACACACACACACACACACACACACACACACACACACACACACACACACACACACACACACACACACACACACGTCAGCAAACCTCTTACCTAATATATCATTTTATTTTTTTCTCTCTCACCTCTCATATATCACCGATAATTACAGTCAGTCAATAATGCCAGACATTAGAGTTTCATTCTTCTTATCATTCAGAAAGTACATCATGATGCCATACCTGTTGCTATCTCAAGTGAATTGGACGAATCTTAAAAAACATCTATCTTCATTTTGTTATTTAGTGTTGTTCCCCCTTTCTCCAGATAGCTTGGGCACAGCTGTTGAGAGATATGACATCCCTCCCAGACAGAAATGCACCCATGCCTCTCAGCTGTTGCAGATTTTACAGAACATCTCTGTTTTGTCTTACATGCACCCTGCCCCTCATAACTGATGGACTATTCCAGCCACTCAGTAATACCACGTATCAGAGTTTCATACTTTTTATTAAAAAAAGCGCAATCAAATTCAGCAGCTGCACTGCAGTGCAGAGGACTAAAGCACTTTTAATAATGTGCTTGCTGAGCTAAGGGTATGGGGTTTAAAGCATTTTTCTTCATTGTTCTTTGATTTTTTTTAATGGCTTAGGGTAACATTTAAAAAGTATCACTGTTGTCTAGTGTTGGCACAGAGGTTTAATGCTTTGAACAGGTGAAGAGTTGCTTTCTATGCCAAGAGTATAAAGTTCAAAGCTTTTTTCACGCATTCTTATATTTAGTGTGTCCCTGTTGTCTACATTTACCCCTTCCTCATTGCATCTTACATGTTTCATGCTGTAAAACTGCTGTTGCATTAACTTTTGCATGCCTTAGGAAAACATTTCAGATCCCTGGTGTCAGGGCCAGCTTTAGGCCAAATGGACCAATTTGGCACAATAAGGCCCTGTTCCCTCAGAGGGCTGCACATTATGCTTTGACAGGGTCATTATGCATTACATGACCCAAAGATTTGCCTAACTGACACTACACCGAAGTGCAAATTGTTTTCCTACTGGTAGTTTTGCTACCACAGTAGTTACAAGTCCAGTATTATTTGTAGTTGCATGCCTCTTGCATGGCTCACAGTGTTAACTGCTCATGTTCCCACAGTAGTCAGTTGTTGTTGCTGAGGGATCAACAGAGATTTCAACTCCAAACTGGTTTTATTAGCCATTTAATTTTGTGCATCACTCCAGTTACTGTATGAGAAGATAAAACCAGGCTTATTTTGAAGACAGATAGAGAGGTGCTGTTTTGTTTTGCTTATATGGTTGACATGAGATTTATAAATGGTTCTTCATGACAAAAGTTACAGGAAATCTACTCTTCAGACTCTTTAGTAAACTACCACAAAGTCTACTCTTCAATTTTTCCCTTGAATCTAGACAAACATTCAATGTAAACAATAAAACCATTCATTTCACAGCCCAGCACTTGCTCAAAACTCATAGCAAGCACTAATTAACCCTAGCACTAGACCCCCCCCCTATACTGCCCAGAAGGACAAGGCTCTCTATTCATCCCTACCAGCCAATCAGTAAAACAGCTCACTTTACCTATTCAGGCATGTTCAAAGGGCAGTTTCAGGTGTACTCTCCAGTCCAACTGGTGAATCTGGGCATTTTGAGTCAATGTTACAACTGCCTCATGTACACAGACAAGCCTCTCCTCCTACCACCAAACACTAATATATGTGAGAGATGCAATTATACAGCCAAACTGGAGACAAAGCTCTTTCTCAACCCAAGACTGGAACTGACAGTCAAGAGGAGTAGGGAAATACTTGCAACACACCACCAGTCTCACATAGACCAATTAAACCAACACCGGCAAATAACACACATAAATACACAAAAACATACTCTGAGGCTCTAAATAAAAATCTGCAAAAGCAACAGACACCTCCAAAGCAGACATCCAAGCAACCTCCACAACCTATCACAAACCAGGAAACACATACTTTACATAATCACTATGCCATGCAATCACAGCCCTTAAGGCAAAATAACATACCCAACACACTAGTAATAAGCGACTCTAGAGTCAGGCACACTGATGTCCCACTAACTAGGCTGGACAAGGAGAAGGTTACATTTAGCTGCTTGTTGGGCGCCAGGATCCACCATATAACACAAACACTCAGGTCACTCCAGAACAAGTACAAATACGACTCTGTCATTGTCCATGTTGGTGTGAATGACCTGAGATGTACCTCCCTGGACTATATGAAAAGAGACATGGAAGAGCTCTCTGATCACATAGCCCAGGCCGGTATGACCCTGATCCTGAGTATCATCCTGCCCTCATCAAAAATGATGCCACAGTGTAAAGGAAAGATTATCAATGTCAACAACTGGCTAAGTTTCTGGTGTCATTCAAAGGGGATCCTTTATCTGTCCACCTGGGATTACATGCTCGACAAGCCACATTGCTTCACAAGAGATGGATTGCACCTGTCACCCTTAGGCTTTCGAATACTGGCCAAGGCTTTTGCCGCCCCCATAGTGCCTTTTTAGGCAAGGCACAAAAGACAAACCCACCACCATAAATAGCACAAGTAACCAAAAACTGAGGGTAATGCTACTCAACGTCAGAAGTCTAAACCTCAAAATGCATGCACTCTAGGCACTCCTCAGTATGGAGAACATTGATATCTGTGCAGTAACAGAAACCTGGTTTAAGGATCCAGAGAGCACCCCAGCACTACCAGGATATAACTCATACCATACGTTTCGGCCACAGAACCCAGATCAAAACACAAAGGCGGGGATGTATCCATATTCATCAAGGATACCCACTCCTCCCAGTTAGTGGTGCAGCATGATGCCTCAGAGATCATCCATGTGCAACCAACAATGGGCAAAACTGCAATTCAAATTGCAGCTTGCTACATATCACCCACCATGACCAAGGACCCCCATTCCGTGTTTCTGGAGACACTGGAAAATATGAAGGTCCTACCAAACACCCTAATATTGGGTGATTTCAATTACCCAAACATTAACTGGGAGAACTACTCAAGTACTAACTCCCTTGCCCAATGCTTCCTAGACTTTATAAACTCGAATGCCCTGGATCAACTGGACAACACCCCCATCAGAGGTGATAACATATTGGACCTGGTCATCACCAACATGGGCAACCAGTGTTCCACACCAATGGTCAACCCCTCGCTGGTTAGATAAGACCATAGACTAATCACTCTGGATATCCACATTCCACCCCCACCCCCAATTAAGGAAACCACTGTGAAAAACTTTTCAAAAGCAAACTTCACGTTACTTAAGACCAAGATGGAAAGTTTCACAGTCCCCATGCTAAAGGACAACACTGTCCAAGTTGCTGAATCCCTTACAAAGGCACTCTATGAGCACCTGCAAGAATGCATGGATTGTGCTATCCCAAGCAAAACTAAGACTCACTCCTCCAAGAAAATAAAACCAGTCTGGTGGACCCCTGCGATAAACAAGCTATATAATAGAAGGAAGAAACTAGTACAGAAAAGAGTAAAATCCCAAGAAGGAAAGACATCCCTGGTCAGTATCAGCAAGAAACTATGATCCCTCATAAAATCATCCAAGGCTAGCTTCGAAAGAAAAATTGCCAAGGACTCCAAAGATAACCACAAAGCGTTCTTTAGCTATGTTAAGAACCTAAGTGGAAACTCTCAGATCTGCTCTGAGTTAGTGCAGAATGGCACAAAATACACGGAACCGACTGATATTGCCAACATTCTGACAGACAGGTTTAGTGCAAACTTCACCCCCCTCTCACTCCCTAATGGGCCTGTAACCATACCAGAAGAATGTAGATCCCCGGCAATCACTGACACACAGGTTAAAACAGCCCTATCTAAAGCCAAAAACACAGCTTCAATGGGACCGGATGGTGCCCCAGGCTGAGTCTTACATGAGCTCCAAAATGAACTAACCCCTCACTTAAACACACTGTTCAAACTCAGTCTCTCTACAGGCTACGTACCCATAGAGTGGCGCACAACAACAGTTATCCCGCTCCACAAAGGTGGAGCCACAACGGACCACAGGAACTATTGCCCTATAAGCCTGACTAGCCTGATCTGCAAGGCTGTGGAGTGCATCATCATGGAACGCATTAACAGAGACATTGGGAACCTCCAAACATTGGACCCTATGCAGTTTGGCTTTGTTAAGGGTAGATCATGCCTCCTAAACCTGGTGGACTTCTTTGAGACAGTTACCAAGGCTTTAGATGAGGGAAAGGTGGTCCACACAGCCTATCTAGACCTCGCAAAGGCTTTTGACACCATTCCCCATTCTGGTATTATAGACTAGCTCACCGGCCTGAACATAAACCCCTACATCAGAAGATGGGTTGCCAGTTGGCTCATGGATAGAACCCACATGGTGACTGTTGCAAGTTTTAGGTCCGACTCTAAACCAGTTACAAGTGGCATCCCCCAGGGCTCAGTCCTGGGAACTCTACTGTTTGGTATATGCTTCTCAGAGGTACAGGCAAGCACAGGAGGACTCTAGCTGACCAAGTTCACAGATGACTGCAAACTGGGGGCCATAATTGACTCTCTGGCTGATACAGACATCCTCAAGAAGGGTTTCATTGAGATGGATATCTGGTGTCAAAATCATGGCCTCAAGCTAAATGCCAAAAAGTGCATAGTCATCCCCTTTGGAAATAACAAAGTACCCACAAACTACCACATACGTGGTAGCCCCCTAAATACAGAAATTGTAATAAGGGATCTCGGGACCCAAGTAGATAGTAATCTCTCCTTTGATAATCATATTGCCAAGGTGGTTAGAAAATCCTTCTATGTGGCCCACCTAATCACAAAAGGGTTCACATCTAGAACAAAAGAGGTTATTGTGCCCCTCTACTCATCACTCATAAGACCCATCATAGAGTACAATGCCCCATTTGGGATGTACCTTGCAAGACACCTGCAACAGCTGGAAGGACCACAGAAGTACCTCACCAAGAGGATTACTGGCCTCAAACAGATGCCCTATGCAGCCCAACTGAAGAAACTCTAGCTGTACTCAGTTGCATACCGCTTACTCAGAGCTGATCTCTGCCTAACATACAAGGCCATGTCCAACCCAGAATTGATGGACATGCTCCACCTACAAAAAAACAAATCTCCGAGAGTCTCTCACTCTAGGGATCTAAACCTCACCCCAACGATAAATAGGAGGGATAGATTCCTGTCCCAGAGACTCCCTATGCTTTGGAACAGGATTTCAATCTACATTAGGCAGAGACTCTCACTAACACTCTTCAAGAGAAACCTTGATGAGTGCATGAGAAACAGAAAAACTACCCCAGGGATCACTGCAGTGGCTCTGCTAGACAGAGGCACAGGGAACTAATGGCTCTGCTGGACAGAGGCACAGGTAACTAATTTAAGAGGGAAGCGAAAGCCAACACATTCTGGCTAGGCTTATTGATGCCCTTGAGCAGATAGCCTAGTACTTATCTATGAACCTGTGAACCTATGAAATAACTGCGGAGTAGTCAGTCTCATACAACATCAAAAGACACACTGGTAAGGATAAAAAATTCAGAAACTGTGACGAAAGGTAACTTCTGATCACTAAGACCTGCGACAGAATAGTACCAATGTTACCAATTCAACAGTATGTCAGAGAAATGCTTATTGCAGTCACATATAGGAGAAACATAATCCCCAAAGAAGTGAAACATGAGGTGATTGTGCTGAGTGATGGGAGGCAAAGGTGGACAGAAAAAAGATTCATTTTTCTTAAAGTGTTTAGTTTGCAATACAGTTGAAAACAATCAAAAAGACAGCAACGGTAATCAATATCAATGCAACACTGGTATTATAACACCAAACATGCAAAGAAATATAAGACAGGATGGAAAGAAAGTGGCATAAATGAACACAGTCATAAGTAGATGTAAT